>NC_042992.1:29721845-29829345 GCF_901001165.1 Salmo trutta | reverse complement strand
TGTAGATGTCCGTCGGGGGTGGGTGGATGAAGGGGTAGAGAAAGAAGCGCATACTTTGTTGCCTAGTGATGAAAGCTGCGTGACAGATATGGGTCCTCATGCCTAGGCAGGAGTGTCTGATATTTGATAGCGCTCATCATTCTGTTAGCCTGAGGGCTAGAAACCATTTTAGATGTTTATCATGTACATCAGGCTCACTTTGTGTTGTGGAATCGGTAATGAGGGATGGCGACCGCAGACTTGTATCAGATTGGGGGTTTGGCTTTCTGTGATTGGCAGATGGAGATGGATATGACTTTTGACCCTAGTACTGTCGCGTTAGCCGCTAGCCATAGCAATAGCATTAACCACTAGTTTATGTAGTTAATATACAATAACAAGACATACAGTTGATGTCGGAAGTTTACATACAATTAGATTGGAGTCATTAAAACCCGTTTTTCAACCACTCCATGTAACGGCTGTCGGAAGAGAGAGTAGACCAAGGTGCAGCGGGGTTAGTGTTCATCTTGAAATTTAATTCAAACAAAGAGAACACTACAAAAATTAACAAAACACGACAGCAAAACAGTCCTGTTAGGAAACACTCTAAACAGAAACAATCCCCCACAAAACCCAAAGGAAAAACAGGCTCCTTATGTGTGACTCCCAATCAGCAACAACGAACTACAGCTGTGCCTGATTGGGAGCCACACACGGCCCAAAACAAAGAAATACAAAAACATAGAAAAATGAACATAGAACGCCCCCCCCAATGTAACACCCTGGCCTAACCAAAAATAAAGAACAAAAACCCCTCTCTATGGCCAGGGCGTTACACTCCACAAATGTCTTGTTAACAAACTATAGTTTTGGCAAGTCGGTTAGGACATCTACTTTGTGCATGACACAAGTCATTTTTCCAACAATTGCTTACAGACAGATTATTTCACTTATAATACACTGTATCACAATTCCAGTGGGTCAGAAATTTACATACACTAAGTTGACTGTGCCTTTAAACAGCTTGAAAAATTCCAGAAAGTTATGTCATGGCTTTAGAAGCTTCTGATTGACATCATTTGAGTCAATTGGAGGTGTACCTGTGGATGTATTTCAAGGCCTATCTTCAAACTAAGTGCCTCTTTGCTTGACATAATGGGAAAATCAAAAGAAATCAGCCAAGACCTCAGAAAAAAAATTGTAGGCCTCCACAAGTCTAATTCATCCTTGGGAGCAATTTCCAAACACCTAAAGGTACCACGTTCATCAGTACAAACAATAGTACGCAAGTATAAACACCATGGGACCAAGCAGCCGTCATGCCGCTCAGGAAGGAGACGCGTTCTGTTTCCTAGAGATGAACGTACTTTGGTGCAAAAAGTGACTCAGTTACACCAGCTCTGTCAGGAGGAATGGGCCAAAATTCACCCAACTTATTGTGGGAAGCTTATGGAAGGCTACCCGAAACGTTTGACCCAAGTTAAACAATTTAAAGGCAATGCTACAAAATACTAATTGAGTGTATGTAAACTTCTGACCCACTGGGAATGTGATGAAAGAAATAAAAGCTGAAATAAATCATTCTCCCTACTATTATTCTGACATTTCACATTCTTAAAATAAAGTGGTGAATCCTAACTGAACTAAGACAGGGAATTTTTACTAGGATTAAATGTCAGGAATTGTGAAAAACTGAGTTTAAATGTATTTGGCTAAGGTGTATGTAAACTTCCGACTTCAACGGTATACATTTCCTTTAACCCACAGATCTAGGACCAGATTAACCTACCCCATCACCAATACGTGAATGAGAAAACATCTGGCCTTGTATCAGTGATCAGGGGCAACTTCTACTTACTATAGAACCTCTGTATGAAGGTGGATGAATATTGTATTTCATATGGATGATATACCCAACCCTCTCTTGCCCTAGTCTACTGTAACCCAAACAGTGCCTTACTAATGATTTGTGGTAGTGCTTGAGGCATGCTACTAGCTTACTGCAGCATTCAACTAACATTCCTTTTGATACCCAGCATTATGTTGTTTCGCATGATCACATCAATCTAATCTGTGCCGTATCTGTGTGTCTAATGTGGTTGGTTTATATAAACAAATGTCTGTGTGTTCCAAAGAAAGCTGTGGTGCTTGTGGATATCTTGGCTTTAACAACATCTCTACAGTGGTTATTTGAATTTTGGCAACACTTTCGATAGTCAATCTATAGATGCTTGACTATCGAAAAGCATTACCTGGGTATGAATACCAGTTAGGGCCAAACCTCAAATTAAATGAATAAGTCAAATAGTCTAATTTTCTTCTGAAACTTTTGTCTGGTGCAAGTAGCCTGGCCAAAGTACAACTCCCCATGCACAAAAAGCACTGATGCCTCAATTTGTTTCCATTGAATCACTGGAGGGCACTGGAGAGCAGCAACAAGTTATTTCATGATTAAAACCAGGCCAATACCTTCCAGATAGATAGGCGACAGGTGAGGAGGATGTAAACTAGATAGGAAAACGTCTAGGAAAGTGGTTTCCAGTATTGTGCTAGTGTGTCCTACTGTAAAGCCTAATCATAGTTCAGAATAAACATTTTTATGAATGTTTTTGCCTCGGGTTGTGTGGCACAGCCTCAGAACCCCAAACGGTTTCTATAATTTTATTGGCAACTCGTTATTCCGCTAAACTAAGTTAATTCGCCATGATGTTGGGGAAGGGTCTCCTGGGAATAGAAGTCATTGTTAGTGCAGCCTCTCAGCATGTTGGCAGTTGATGTGGCGTATGACTACGCCCGTCAATCAAACTGCTATGCCATACAGAAGGCAGGATCAGCAGTCATTTTACAGTGCCTTCAAAAGTCTTCATACCCCTTGATTTATTCCACATTTTGTTGTTACAGCCTGAATTCAAAATTGATAAAATTGATTTTTATTCACCATCTACACACAATACCCCATAATGACAAAGGGTAAAACATGTTTTCAGATTTGTTATTTTATTTATTGAAAATGAAATACAGAATTATGTCACTTACATACTGTAAGTATTCACACCCTTGAGTCAATACATGTTACGATCACCTTTGGCAGCGATTACAGCTGTGAGTCCGTCTGGGTAAGTCTCTAAGAGCTTTGAACTCCTGGATTGTACAATATTTGCACATGATTCTTATGAAGATTATTCAAGATCTGTCAAGTTGGTTGTTGATCATTGCTAGACAGACATTTTGAAGTCTTGCCATACATTTTCAAGCAGATTTAAGATAGAACTGTATCTAGGCCACTCAGGAACATGCATTGTCTTGGTAAGCAACTCCAGTGTATATTAGGCCATGTGTTTTAGGTTGTCCTGCTGAAAGGTGAATTTGTCTCACAGTGTCTGTTGGAAAGTACATGGAACCAGGTTTTCCTCTGGGATTTTGCCTGTTGTCACGACTGATTTGGACTGGCGGATAGGCGGAATCAAATGCAGGAGACAGAGGTGCTGGAGGTGAGTGTCTTTTAATATAACTGACACACACAAACGCCGAAAAACACAGGGCGCTATACAAAGTTCCAGTATTTTGAACTGCGCCCATAAAACACAAACTATAATTACAATGCGCAAGGAGCGCAGCCGGTAAATCGCTCGACAAAACTGTCGGTAACACAATGTAGACAATAAACAATCCCGCACAAAATCCCAACTGAAAAACACACATTAAATAAGTCCCCACTAATGACATACACAAAACAGGTGCGGAACAGACAGACAAAACTAAACGACACAGAAACAATGATCGGTGGCAGCTAATAGGCCGGCGACGACGACCGCCGAGCGCCGCCCGACCGAGGAGGGGCGCCACTCTCGTTGGAACCTGTGACACCTGTGCTTAGCTCTATTCCATTTATTATTATCCCAAAAAGCGCATTATTTAATGCCTTATTGCAAAACAGGATGCATGTTTGGGAATATATTTTTATTCTGTACAGGCTTCCTTCTATTCATTGTCATTTACTGTAGGTTAGTATTGAAGAGTAACTACTATTTTGTTGATCCATCCTCAGTTTTCTCCTATCACAGCCATTAAACTCTGTAATTGTTTTATAGCCACCATTGGCCTCATGGTGAAATCCCTAAGCGGTTTCCTTCCTCTCCATCAACTTAGTTAGGAAGGATGCCTGTATCTCTATAATGACTGGGTGTATTGATACACCATCCAAAGTGTAATTAATAACTTCACCATGCTCAAGGGGATATTCAATGTCTGCTTTGTTCTACAGTGGGGGAAAAAAGTATTTGATCCCCTGCTGATTTTGTAAGTTTTCCCACTTACAAAGAAATGATCAGTCTATAATTTTAATAGTAGGTTTATTTGAACAGTGAGAGACAGAATAACAAAAAATCCAGAAAAACGCATGTCAAAAATGTTAGAAATTGATTTGCATTTTAATGAGGGAAATAAGTATTTGACCCCTCTGCAAAACATGACTTAGTACTTGGTGGCAAAACCCTTGTTGGCAATCACAGAGGTCAGACGTTTCTTGTAGTTGGCCACCAGGTTTGCACACATCTCAGGAGGGATTTTGTCCCACTCCTCTTTCACCAGTTGTCCTCTGAGTCATTCAGATGTTCATTGGCAGACTTCAGACGGCATGTATATGTATTCTTGAGCAGGGGGACCTTGCGGGCGCTGCAGGATTTCAGTCTTTCACGGTGTAGTGTGTTACCAATTGTTTTCTTGGTGACTATGGTCCCAGCTGCCTTGAGATCATTGACAAGATCCTCCCATGTAGTTCTGGGCTGATTCCTCACCGTTCTCATGATCATTGCAACTCCACAAGGTGAGATCTTGCATGGATCCCCAGGCCGAGGGATATTGACAGTTATTTTGTGTTTCTTCCATTTGAGAATAATCGCACCAAATGTTGTCACCTTCTCACCAAGCTGCTTGGCGATGGTCTTGTAGCCCATTCCAGCCTTGTGTAGGTCTACAATCTTGTCCCTGACATCCTTGGAGAGCTCTTTGGTCTTGGCCATGGTGGAGAGTTTGGAATCTGATTGATTGATTGCTTCTGTGGACAGGTGTCTTTTTTTACAGGTAATAAGCTGCGGTTAGGAGCACTCCCTTTAAGAGTGTGCTCCTAATCTCAGCTCGTTACCTGTATAAAAGACACCTGGGAGCCAGAAATCTTTCTGATTGGAGGGGGTCAAATACTTAATTCCCTCATTAAAATGCAAATCAATTTATAACATTTTTGACATGCGTTTTTCTAGATATTTTTGTTGTTATTCTGTCTCTCACTGTTCAAATAAACCTACCATTAAAATTATAGACTGATCCTTTCTTTGTCAGTGGGCAAACGTACAAAATCAGCAGGGGATCAAATACTTTTTTCCCCCACTGTACCTATCTACCTCCCTAGTTTTCGTGGTTGAATCTGTGTTTGAAATTCACTGCTCGACTGAGGGACCTTACAGATAATTGCATGTGTGGGTTACAGAGATGAGGTAATCATTCAAAAATCATGTTCAACACTATTATTGCACACCGAGTGAGTCCATGCAACTTATTATGTGACTTGTTAAGCACATTTTTACTCCTGAACGTATTTAGGCTTTCCATAACAAAGGGGTTGAATACTTATTGACTCAAGACATTTCAGCTTTTTATTTTTAATGAATTTGTAAAAATGTCTAAAAACATAATTCCACTTTGACATTATGGGGTTCTGTGTGAAGGCCAGTGATATTAAATTTCAATTGAATCAATTTGAAATTCAGGCTGTAACAAAACAAAATATGGAAAAAGTCAAGGGGTGTGAATTATTTCTGAAGGCGCTGTATGTGTGTGATGCATTTTAATATTTACATTTTTTAAAGTTACAATCAGTAGGTTAATTTAAATAATTGAATTTCAGTTCCAATTCAGGTCTCTCATTGCCGAAATGTATTAAACTAGTTTTACTCTCTCAATTCCATTCAATTTTAATTTCCTTCAATGGTCCTCCTCATTACATGAACTCACCCCAATCCTAAATGTAGCCATTAAAGTAAGTTCAAATGTGTCAACGTATTGTCAATCTATTCCACAAACAATACAAGCCAGTGAACTAGCCAGTGAGGTCGCCAGTAAGCTACCACAGTCGAACATTCAAATACATTTAGGCTGGGATTCAAACCAAGCCACATTATAGAGCAGGCTGGAGCCGATATGCGATCTCAGCGAACTTCTGGGAAAATGCATTTAAAAGGCGCATTGTCGTCTGTCCATTTGCGCTGCTTTATAACACTTCCAAGTATACAAACACAGACTTCGACCAAACTAATGAGCGCTTTACATGCGATAAACAACAAGTGACATGCCAACATAACACAGACATGTCACGTTCCATCACCCCATATGGGTTGTGCCACACTGAAAGGCAGGGGGATATGCTGATGATTGGAGGTGAAAAGTTTCGTTGGCACACCTTGGGGCACTGAAGCCGTCACACAGACAAACAATGAGTGGCAATCTGGGACACTTTCTCTCATTACTTGCTGGCATCAAATCTGTCACTCATCAAATATCCCCCGCACTATAGGCTGCTACCCAGATTACTTCCTCTTCACTTCCTGTATATTCCCCCTTCCTGCATTCCTTTCTACTTGACCTTTCCTAAGTACACGAAGAGGAGGGTGTTACTGTAGGGGTGGAACTCTGTCACATAATACAGAGAGAAAAAAGTATTTGATCCTCTGCTGATTTTGTACGTTTGCCCACTGACAAAGAAATGATCAGTCTGTAATTTTAATGGTAGGTTTATTTGAACAGTGAGAGACAGAATAACAACAAAAAAATCCAGAAAAAAACATATAAAAAATTGTATAAATTGATTTGCATTTTAATGAGGGAAATAAGTATTTGACCACTCTGCAAAACATGACTTAGTACTTGGTGGCAAAACCCTTGTTGGCAATCACAGAGGTCAGACATTTCTTGTAGTTGGCCACCAGGTTTGCACACATCTCAGGAGGGATTTTGTCCCACTCCTCTTTGCAGATCTTCTCCAAGTCATTAAGGTTTCGAGGCTGACGTTTGGCAACTCGAACCTTCAGATCCCTCCACAGATTTTCTATGGGATTAAGGTCTGGAGACTGGCTAGGCCACTCCAGGACCTTAATGTGCTTCTTCTTGAGCCACTCCTTTGTTGCCTTGGCCGTGTGTTTTGGGTCATTGTCATGCTGGAATACCCATCCACGACCCATTTTCAATGCCCTGGCTGAGGGAAGGAGGTTCTCACCCAAGATTTGATGGTACATGGCCCCGTCCATCGTCCCTTTGATGCGGTGAAGTTGTCCTGTCCCCTTAGCAGAAAAACATCCCCAAAACATAATGTTTCCACCTCCATGTTTGACGGTGGAGATGGTGTTCTTAGGGTCATAGGCAGCATTCCTCTTCCTCCAAACACGGCGAGTTGAGTTGATGCCAAAGAGCTCCATTTTGGTCTCATCTGACCACAACACTTTCACCCAGTTGTCCTCTGAATCATTCAGATGTTCATTGGCAGACTTCAGACGGCATGTATATGTGCTTTCTTGAGCAGGGGCACCTTTGCAGGCGCTGCAGGATTTCAGTCTTTCACGGCGTAGTGTGTTACCAATTGTTTTCTTGGTGACTATGGTCCCAGCTGCCTTGAGACCATTGACAAGATCCTCCCGTGTAGTTCTGGGCTGATTCCTCACTGTTCCCATGATCATTGCAACTCCACGAGGTGAGATCTTGCATGGAGCCCCAGGCTGAGGGAGATTGACAGTTCTTTTGTGTTTCTTCCATTTGCGAATAATCGCACTAACTGTTGTCACCTTCTCACCAAGCTGCTTGGCGATGGTCTTGTAGCCCATTCCAGCCTTGTGTAGGTCTACAATCTTGTCCCTGACATCCTTGGAGAGCTCTTTGGTCTTGGCCATGGTGGAGAGTTTGGAATCTGACTGATTGCTTCTGTGGACAGGTGTCTTTTATACAGGTAACAAACTGAGATTAGGAGCACTCCCTTTAAGAGTGTGCTCCTAATCTCAGCTCGTTACCTGTATAAAAGACACCGGGGAGCCAGAAATCTTTCTGATTGAGAGGGGGTCAAATAAGTATTTCCCTCATTAATATGCAAATACATGTATAACATTTTTTACATGCGTTTTTCTGGATTTTTTTGTTGTTATTCTGTCTCTCACTGTTCAAATAAATCTACCATTAAAATTATAGACTGATAATTTCTTTGTCAGTGGGCAAACATACAAAATCAGCAGGGGATCAAATACTTTATTCCCTCACTGCATGATATGCGCCAGAGTCATAGCTAGAGAGAGTCTGGTCATCCCCGTTTTAACTGAAATGCATTGTGATACACTTAGCCTTGGGATGACGTGACATGACTCAAAGCCATCCATGTTGGTTCCTCAGGGCTAATATTGACCAATAACAGTCAGTAAAGTTTTGTCACTAAGTGTACAAACAAAACAGATTTAGATGCAAGAAGTCTCCCATGTACTCATCATGGTTGGGTGAGTAGACTGTGCAGAGGCAGCATAATGGTATCCAGTTCTTCAGTATACCTTTCTCTATGACTCTGATAATAGCCATCTATGGTCCTACAAGGGGAGAAAATAATTAGCTGATATCCTGTATCTCTTTTTTGGCCTATGTATACTTTAAATGCTAAATGTTGGCTTTTGACAGAAATGAGGAGGACAAAACTAGTGGACTGTTTGCCCATGGTCTGTGGAAATGTTATTCTGGCAGTATTTGACAAATCATAACTGCCTCTCAGTTGCTTTTATATTGTAAGTCGCTCTGGATGAGAGCGTCTGCTAAATGACGTAAATGTAAATGTAAATATTGATAACACACTTCCTTCACTTACAGTGCCTTGCAAAAGTATTCATCCCCCTTGGCGTTGTTCCTATTTTGTTGCATTACAACCTGTATTTTAATTTGTTTTTTATTTGGATTTCATGTAATGAGAGGCAACAAAGAGACCAAAGATAACCCTGAAGGAGCTGCAAAGCTCCACAGCTGAGATTGGAGTATCTGTCCATAGGACCACTTTAAGCCGCACACTCCACAGAGCTGGGCTTTATGGAAGAGTGGCCAGAAAAAAAGCCATTGCTTAAAGACAAAAATAAGCAAACATTTGGTGTTCGCCAATAGGCATGTGGGAGACTCCCCAAACATATGGAAGAAGGTACTCTGGTCAGATGAGACTAAAATTTTGCTTTTTGGCTATCAAGGAAAATGCACAAACCCAATACCTCTCATCACCCCGAGAACATCATCCCCATTATGCATTATGCTGTGGGGATGTTTTTCATCAGCATGGACTGGGAAACTGGTCAGAATAGTTATTTGTTATTTGTCTTAATTCTTGTTTGTTTCACAATAAAAATTATTTTGCATCTTCAAAGTGGTAGGCGTGTTGTGTAAATCAAGTGATACAACCCCCCCCAAAAAACATTTTAATTACAGTTTGTAAGGCAAGAAAATAAGGAAAATGCCAAGGGGGGTGAATACTTTCGCAAGCCACTATATCTCTGTTTCTCAGTTTGGCAGATCTCCCCAAGTTTCCTCTCACTTCTGCCATATACCTTTTCTCACCATCTGTGTCTGCATTCTGGATGTTAAAACTGTGACAGCCAAGTCCTAGCACAGGCTGAGCCTTCACAGTGGCTTAATCAATCCACACACACACACACACACACTTCGCACGGAAACACACTGAAGAAATCCGCCATGAAACTTAATCACAAAAGGTCATGTTGGCGAGCGGGGAACAGATCAAATTAGCATAGTATTAGATATGGAAAATGATTTCTGTCAAAACCATCCGTAGTACAATTATAATATGTTAATTACGTATTTCATTAAGGAAGTTGATTATGGTTCACAGATGAAATCATGCAGGCAAAGACACCTGGAAGGAAGTGAGGGAGCTTGAAATGCTTTCTTTTTCTCTCTTTCCTTCCCTCTCTGTTCTCTCACGCTTTCTTTCTTTGCATCTTCGTTGCTCATCATAATTTTTTTTATTTATTCCTGGATTGCCATTAATTAATTTATGCATTAATTGCCTGAACATGCTTTATAAGAATTTTTTTTTTTAAAGGATACCAGAGCTTCTATTTGTTCATCAAAGAGAAAATTAGGGGAAGAGAGGAGATCGGAGTCATTGACCACACGCCCAAAATGGAACTGAGGAGAGGGAGAACAGCGTATGATGGCAGCCAGTGAAAAGACAAAGACATGAGGAAGGGATGGAAAATATCATTTTCACAACACGTTGGAATGGTCGTTAAAATCCATCTGATTACCAACATATATATATATATACTGTAGCCTTGCATTGACATTAATCAGATGCACACAACACAAATGGACATGTTCTAGTACTTCTAGTATGGTAATCAAAAAATATAAAAAGGAAACTTATAAATATAATTCTTATAATTAAGAAAAACAGCACTCTGACTAACCTACAAATTAACCTTACTCTTGCATTCCACACGCACACACACGTACGCATACACACACACACGTACACACGTACACACACACTATGATTTCCTCCCTTCTCTCCCTCTGCAGTGTCTAGGTCCTCTAGATGGCAGATCAAAGCGGTGGATTTCAATCATGTGGCAGTAGTGGCAGTGTTTAAGATAGAAAATGCCAACTCACAATCTCTTGGGAGACAGAGGCATAGCTATTTTCATTATTCAACAGATTGGCTTCATCACACTTGCAGAGAGAGAGAGAAAGAGAGAGAGAGAGAGAGAGAGAGAGAGAGAGAGAGAGAGAGAGAAAATAATCACCAATACAAGGTCTGTTTTATGTAACTTTTTAAGAAGTTCCAGCATTTAATAATGAACAATTTCATTGTTATAGTAAAAAAAATTGTAGTATGGCAACATACAAGCTACTTTTTAAGCTGGTAAAAATAATAATGTTAAATAATATCAAATAACCAAACAAAAATGTTATAACATAAATAAAGTCTTGACCAAAGTATATGTAACAAATATTGTAAATAATATAGTCATGCCTCTGATGGTGAATATGATCAGATAACAGGTTTCTTTCTATTATTTTTTAATCCTTCACTCTTAGGATTCACATTTTTTGGGGAACATTTTCACTCCGCAAGAAGACCAGATGACTTGTATTGCATTTAAGAAGAAAAAGACCCACATCAGAACATATAGTAGGAATATAAAGTCCATTCAGTGTGTCACACGCAAATATGGAGATTTTTTCTGAAGTAGACCTTAGTATTCACACACCCATTGTATTCACACACCCATAGTATTCACACACACACACACACACACACACACACACACACACACACACACACACACACACACACACACAGTACTCCAGCTGTTTCAGATCTGAGCTGATGTGAGACCTTTGATGTGCGTTCAAAGATATATCGAAATGAGTAAGTGCACTTAACAGTTAAAATACATGTCAAAGCCCTGTATTGCAAGTTGTTCATAGTAATATTTTGAAGAAGAAACTAGATCAATCTTCAAACAAGCTAGTGCATTCGGAATACAGTGTATTCGGAAAGTATTCAGACCCCTTTACTTTTCCACATTTTGTTACGTTACATCCTTATTCTAAAATGTATTAAATCGTTTTTGTCTAATGACAAATCAAAAACGAGTTTAGACATTTTTGCTAATATATTAAAAATACAAAACTTAAATATCACATTTACATACAGTACCAGTCAAAAAATTGTACACACCTACTCATTCCAGGTTTTTTCTTTATTTTTACTATTATCTACATTGCAGAATAATAGTGAAGACATCAAAACTATGAAATACTACATGTAGTAAACAAAAAAGTGTTAAACAAATAAAAATATATTTTATATTTAAGATTCTTCAAAGTAGCCACCCTTTGCTTTGATGAAGAGCTTTGCACACTCTTGGCATTCTCTCAACCAGCTTCATGAAGTAGTCAAATCAAATCACATCAAATTGTATATGCCACATGCGCCGAATACAACAGGTATCACCTTACAGTGAAATGCTTACTTACGAGCCCCTAACCAACAATGCAGTTGAATAAAATACAGATAAGAATAAGATATAAAATAACAAGTAATTAAAGAGCAGCAGTAAAATACCAATAGCGATATACAGGGGGGTATCGGTACAGAGTCAATGTGCGGGGGCACCGGTTAGTTGAGGTAATATGTACATATGTACATGTAGGTAGAGTTATTAAAGTGACTATGCATAGATGATAACAACAGAGAGTAGCAGCGGTGTAAAAAAGGGGAGAGGGAGGGCAATGCAAATAGTCTGGGTAGCCATTTGATTAGGTGTTCAGCAGTCTTATGACTTGGGGGTAGAAGCTGTTAAGAAACCTCTTGGACCTAGACTTTGCGCTCCAGTACCGCTTGCCGTGCGGTAGCAGGGAGAACAGTCTATGACTAAGGTGGCTGGAATCTTTGACAATTTTTAGGGCCTTCCTCTGACACTGCCTGGTATAGAGGTCCTGGATGGCAGGAAGCTTGGCCCCAGTGATGTACTGAGCCATTCGCACTACCCTCTGTAGTGCCTTCGGTCGGAGGCCGAGAATTTGCCATACCAGGCAGTGATGCAACCAGTCAGGATGCTATCGATGGTGCAGCTGTAGAACCTTTTGAGGATCTGAGGACCCATGCCAAATCTTTTCAGTCTCCTGAGGGGGAATAGGTTTTGTCGTGCCCCCCTCACGGCTGTCTTGGTGTGCGTGGACCATGTTAGTTTGTTGGTGATGTGGACACCAAGGAACTTGAAGCTCTCAACCTGTTACACTTTAACCCCGTCGATGAGAATGGGGGTGTGCTCGGTCCACTTTTCCCTATAGTCCACAATCAGCTCCTTTGTCTTGATCACATTGAGGGAGAGGTTGTTGTCCTGGCACCACACGGCCAGGTCTCTGACCTCCTCCCTAAGGGCTGTCTCGTTGTTGTCAGTGATCAGGCCTACCACTGTTGTGTCATCGGCAAACTTAATGATGGTGTTGGAGTTGTGCCTGCCCGTGCAGTCATGAGTGAACAGGGAGTACAGGAGGGAACTGAGCACGCACCCCTGATTGGCCCCTGTGTTGAGGATCAGCGTGACGCATGTGTTGTTACTTACCCTTACCAACTGGGGGTGGCCCGTCAGGAAGTCCAGGATCCATTTGCAGAGGGAGGTATTTAGCCCCAGAGTCCTTAACTTATTGATGAGCTTTGAGGGCAATATGGTGTTGAACGCTGACCTGTAGTCAATGAATAGCATTCTCACATAGGTGTTCCTTTTGTCCAGGTGGGAAAGGGCAGTGTGGAGTGCAATACAGATTGCATTATCTGTTGATCTGTTGGGGCGGTATGCAAATTGAAGTGGGTCTGGCTATTCTGGGATAATGGTGTTGATGTGAGCCATGACAAGCCTTTCAAAGCACTTGAAAGTGCTACGGGTCGTTAGTCATTTAGGCAGGTTACCTTAGTGTTCTTGGGCACAGGCACTACGGGTTTCTGCTTAAAACATGTTGATATTACAGACTCAGTCAGGGACAGGTTGAAAATGTCAGTGAAGACACTTGCCAGTTGGTCAGCGCATGCTCACAGTGCACGTCCTGGTAATCCATCTGGCCCAATCAGCCTTGTGAATGTTGACCTGTTTAAAGGTCTTACTCACATTGGCTGCAGAGAGCGTGATCACACAGTCTTCCAGAACAGCTGGTGCTCTCATGCATGTTTCAGTGTTATTTGCCTTGAAGCGGGCATAGAAGTAGTTTAGCTCGTCTGGTAGGCTTATGTCACTGGGCAGCTCTCGGCTGTGATTCCCTTTGTAGTCTGTAATGGTTTGCAAGCCCTGCCACATCCGACGAGCGTCAGAGCCTTTGTAGTACGATTTGATCTTAGTCCTGTATTGATGCTTCGCTTGTTTGATGGTTCATCGGAGGGCATAGCAGGATTTCTTATAAGCTTCCGGGTTAGAGTCCCGCTCCTTGAAAGTGGCAGCTCTGGCCTTTAGCTCAGTGCGAATGTTGTCTGTAATCCATGGCTTCTGGTTGGGGTATGTACGTACGGTCACTGTGGAGGATGACGTCATCGATGCACTTATTGATGAAGACAATGACTGATGTGGTGTACTCCTCAATGCCATCGGAGGAATCCTGGAACATATTCCAGTCTGTGCTAGCAAAACAGTCCTGGAATGCATTTCAATAAACAGGTGTGCCTTGATAAAAGTTAATTTGATAAAAAGACCAAGTCCATATTATGGAGTTACTTCTCCTGCAGAGGATAAGTTCAATAGAGTTACCAGCCTCAGACATTGCAGATAAAATGAATGCTTCACAGAGTTCAAGTAACAGACACATCTCAACCTTAACTGTTCAGAGGAGACTGCATGAATCAGACCTTCATGGTCGAATTGCTGCAAAGAAACCTCTACTAAAGGACACCAATACAAAGAAGAGACTTGCTTGGGCCAAGAAACATGAGCAATGGACATTAGACCGGTGGAAATCTGTCCTTTGGTCTAATGAGTCCAAATTTGATATTTTTGGTTCCAACCGCCATGTCTTTGTGAGACGCAGAATAGGTGAACGGATGATCACCGCATGTGTAGTTCCCATCGTGAAGCATGGAGGAGGAGATGTGATAGTGTGGGGGTGCTTTGCTGGTGACAATGTCAGTGAATTATTTTGAATTCAAGGCACACTTAACCAGCATGGCTACCACAGCATTCTGCAGTGTTACGCCATCCCATCTGGTTTGTGCTTAGTGGTACTATCATTTGTTTTTCAACAGGACAATGACCCAACACACCTCCAGGCTGTGTAAGGGCTATTTGACCAAGAAGGAGAGGGATGGAGTGCTGCATCAGATGACCTGGCTGCTTATGTGGCATATGTGGCAACTCCTTTAAGGCAAAGATTTCAATCTTGGGTTCATGAGACCAGGGAATCTTGTTTCTCATCATCTGAGTCCTTTAGGTGTCTTTTGGCAAACTCCAAGCGGGCTGTCATGTGCCTTTTACTGAGGAGTGGCTTTGGTTTATCCACTCTACCATAAAGGCCTGATTGGTGGAGTGCTGCAGAAATGGTTGTCCTTCTGGAAGTTTCTCCCATCTCCACAGCGGAACTCTGGAGCTCTGTCAGAGTGACCATCGGATTCTTGGTCACATCCCTGACCAAGGCCCTTCTCCCTCAATTGCTCAGTTTGGCCGGGCAGCCATCTCTAGGAAGAGTCTTGGGTCTTTGTGGTTCCAAACTTCTTCCATTTAAGAATGACGGAGGCCACTGTTTTCTTGGGGACCTTCAATTCTGCATACATTTTTTGGTACCCTTCCCCAGATCTGTGCCTCGACACAATCCTGTCTCGGAGCTCTACGGACAATTCCTTCGACCTCATGGGTTGATTATTTCTCTGACATGCACTGTCAACTGTGGGACCTTATATTGACTGGTCTGTGCCTTTCCAATTCGTGTCCATTCAATTGAATTTAATTTACCACAGGTGGATTCCAATCAAGTTGTATAACATTTATAAGGATGATCAATGGAAACAGGATGCACTTTAGCTCATTTTTGAGTCTCTGAGCAAAGGGTCTGAAAACTTATCTAAATAAGGCATTTATGTTTTTGATTTTTAATACATTTGCAAAAAATTTGAAAACTTGTTTTCACTTTGTGAATCTGGAGTATTGTGTGTAGATTGATGAGGATTTGTATTTTATTTTACCCATTTTAGAATACGGTTGTAACATAAGAAAATGTATTAAAAAAAGTCAAGGGGTCTGAATACTTTCCGAATGCACTGTATATTAAAGGGATACTTCAGGATTATTACAATGAGGCCCTTTATCTACATTTACATTTTAGTCATTTAGCAGACGCTCTTATCCAGAGCGACTTACAGTAGTGAATGCATACATTTCATACTTTTTTTTTCTTCTGTGCTGGCCCCCCGTGGGAATTGAACCCACAACCCTGGTGTTGCAAACACCATGCTCTACCAACTGAGCTACAGGGAAGGCCAAGAATGATCTACTTCCCTATCAGGAATCAAGGTAAGGCCCAAGTGTAGACTGTGTGAAGTAACAATGTTTATTGTAACCACAAGGGCAGGCAAACGACAGGTCATGGCAGGCAGGGGTCGATGTGGAGCAAAGGTACAGAATGAGGTGGAGCAAAGGTACAGAATGGCAGGCTCAGGGATGGGCAGAATGGCCAGGCAGGGTGGGTACAGGGTCAGGGTCAGGACAGGCAAGGGTCAAAAACCAGGAGGACGAGAAAAAGAGAGGCTGGGAAAAAACAGGAGCTGACAGGAAGAATGCTGGTAAGCTTGACAAACAAGATGAACTGGCACAGACAGACAGAAAACACAGGTATAAATACCCAGAGGATAAGTGGGGAAGATGGGTAAAACCTGGAGGGGGTGGAGACAAGCATAAAGACAGGTGAAACAGATCAGGGCGTGACACTTCCCCAGTGTCAGGTGAACTCATGGATACCATTTTATCTCTGCGTGCAGTTTGAATGAAGCTGCTAGGTAGCACTAGTGCAATTGCTAACTAGCATTAGCATTATGACTGGAAGTCTATGGTGTCTGCAAGCAATCCCGAAGTATCCCTTTAAGTTCTCTCTCCGTTAGCTCCATAATGCACGTCAAGGGTTGTTTGACCCCTGTCCTTGGACCATTTGCAGGTTGTGCTATAAAGCAGATGAATTTGAGTTTGACTTGAGGTGGATTTTCTATATGAGTGAGATTAAAAAATTGGATCCTCCCTGGTAATGTTCGCTTAACTGTCTCGCAGCTCAGAAACATCCTCACTGTAAATAAGAAATTGTTCTTAGCTGACTTGCCGCATTAAATAAGGGTTAACTTAAAAAAATATATGAATATCGTTCATCTGTTAACTCAGGGATACTATTTCCTTGCTTTTTTGTAAACTCAACTTTTCATCAAAGTGCTTGATTAATTACTGATAAGAGTTTAATAAAATAATAATAGCTTTAGTAATTAATGTAGCTTCCCCCCCACCACCATCACCCGACATCTAAGTATTTCTCACCCGAGCCTTTCATATTTTGACATCTTTTCTCCACACACTCAAAATGATTCATTATCTCATGATTAGCCCGAAAACTCAAAACAAAACAGAAGTTGTTCTTCCTGCTTGGAAGACAGAAGACATATTTCTTGTGAATGTTTGAAATGCGGCAATTTGAAGGACCGGATGATGAGGGCACTTGCAAAATGGCAGTTTCAGTTTCCTCTCTGACAAGTGTTCAAATGGAGGGGATTAGCCTAAGCCAATGATCTCCAATTTGAGTGTGACATTAAAACCTAATTTGAAGTGGCGTCAATAACATTATCACGCCTATTTAGAGATAATCAAATCTGTCGACATCCAAAAACTGTGATTTGGGACCTCTGAAGAGGCGAGTTTGTTTTGGTGCCAAATGTGGAATCGAGGCTTTTTTTGCAATTATGATATCTGCATCTATTCACTGGGCCTGAGAGATTTTAACTAAATCCCTCAGTCCATCAGCCCTCAAATTACCCTTTCTTATCAAGTGTTTGAGTTAAGATTAGGCCATAATACAATCTATCATGGTGTGAGGCAGGGTTAACAGATAGTTGGATGATATTTGGGGGTTAAACTTTGACTCTATACAGTATTTTGAACACAAAATTGATGAATGTGTAATTTCATGTTCCAGTAAGTGAACCGCAATGGTCAATAGATGGCACAAGCATGGCTTAACCCTTAATTTGACAGTTGTATACTCAATATTTTTCATTACTTAAACATTATCACTTATTTTTTTTCATGGGCGGTATACAGTAAAGCATTCTTGTTCTTTACTGTATATCTCATCAGATTGTAAACAAAAAGCTCAGGCACTTGAACACTTCAGAGGAGGGGATGTCTTGGAATAAAATTTGAATTGTGGAGGGTGGGTGAACTAAGTGTGTGTCTGTGTGCCTATTTATTGGTGTGCGTGTCTGTGTGTGTGCGTCTGTGTGTGCCTGGATATGATAAATGTGCTTTCTCTCATAATCTATGTGCTTCAAAATATGATGTATGTGAGGATGAACTTTGAATTATAACCTAAAGAGGGACTCATAAATCTTGTGACTTTGTTGAGTAGCGGTCCACAGGAATCCATTCTCTGTGTGTTTGTGTTTGATGAATAATGCAGTCGAGTTTGGCCAGTTGGATCCAGAAAGGGATGTAGAGACAGACCTATGCTTGCTGACAAACAAACAGCTCTGGTTGAAATGCATGTAAGGAGAGCTGTGTTGGTACTCAGACTCAAGGTCAAGCACTGCACTGACTCTACGGTCCTTATTGACCGTCCAAGACCTGCCCTTGGTGTTGTACAGTAGACATGCATTTATGGATGGAGACCCACCCAAACTGTAATAATATTGCATTCAACTTTGCGTAGGTGCAAAATAATACAAATGTTTGGCGTACCTTAGAAAGTGTGTGTGCGAGCATGCTCATGTGTACGTGTGATTCTATACCAACAGCAAGAACCTTAAAAGTACCTTAAAGGTACAGAACACTTTTGGTTACCCACAATAGAGCTAGCAGTAGTAGATCTAGTTGCTTTAAATCTAGACTATTCAGCTTTATTGGGTGATTGAAATTCAAACGCAACGTTCCGGCTTTAGCGGAGACTGCATTCACGGTCAACGTTGCATATGTCGACTCAATTGGAATTACCTTTACATTTCTATCGCTTCAGCTTTACAGATTGAATAGAACCATAAGGATGGGTAACTCCTGTACTCAGTGGCTTGAGTGTCTGTTTTTTTATGCCCGGCATTATATTGATCCATTAATGACCCCAGTTGCACACACCTGAACAAAAGCCAGCAGACACACAGGCCTCCAAAGGTCCAGAGTTGCTCATCCCTGATCTAGACATTACTAGTTGACGATCCAGACATTACCAGTCATCATAAATCCAGTCAGCGCTAGTTGATGCACAACCAAAACACAGCTGGTTCCTATGCCACCTATAGACATTAAAACCAGTAGAAAGTGATAGTGCTGACGTTATCCACACATTCCTATGGAAAACTCCAAATGGCGCATGAAGCCGGAAGTATTTCAACTTGAAGCACGCCATATTGCTGAATGGAACAAAACACATGGTGCCGACAAACATCACAGCTCTGCTTCTAGCTCCTAAGCAACTTTGCAGTATTTTGTTTTTTTGTGTGTTATTTTTTACATTATTAGCCCAGAACAATTTTTTGTGTTATTACAAACACCCAGAAAAAACTTTTGGAAATCAGAGCAGCGGTAACTCAACATTACAACCCGAATTGGATCCTTTGTGCGTACCCCCAGGGCAATTTAACCTGTTTGGGATAGGGGGCAGTATTTTCACGGCCGGATAAAAAACGTACCCGATTTAATCTGGTTACTACTCCTGCCCAGAATATGCATATAATTAGTAGATTTGGATAGAAAACACTCTAAAGTTTCTAAAACTGTTTGAATGGTGTCTGTGAGTATAACAGAACTCATATGGCAGGCCAAAACCTGAGAAGATTCTATACAGGAAGTGCCCTGTCTGACAATTTGTTCTTCTTCTAGGGCATCTCTATCAAAAATACAGCATCTCTGCTGTAACGTGACATTTTCTAAGGCTTCCATTGGCTCTAGGAAGGCGCCAGAAAGTGGAATGAGAGCTCTCCAGTGTCTGGGCGAAAACAGCAGGGGTTTTTGTGAGTGGTCCTGCTGAGAACAATGACACTGAGGCGCGCATGCACGAGACAACTCCATTTTTTTCTTTCAGTGTTTGAATGAACACAACGTCGCCCGGTTGGAATATTATCGCTATTTTACCGAGAAAAATAGCATCAAAATTTCGTTTTTATGTACGGTAATGAAGTACGGTAATGGAATATTTTGTAATTTTTTGTCACGAAATGCTCCGGCGCGTCACCCTTCGGATAGTGACTTGAACGCACGAACAAAACGGAGCTATTTGGATATAACTATGGATTATTTCGAACCAAAACAACATTTGTTGTTGAAGTAGAAGACCTGGGAGTGCATTCTAACGAAGAACAGCAAAGGTAATCCAATTTTTTTTATAGTAAATCTGAGTTTGGTGAGGGCCAAACTTGGTGGGTGTCAAATTAGCTAGCCGTGATGGCCGGGCTATGTACTCAGAATATTGCAAAGTGTGCTTTCACCGAAAAGCTATTTTAAAATCTGACACCGTGATTGCATAAAGGAGTTCTGTATCTATAATTCTTAAAATAATTGTTATGTTTTTTGTGAACGTTTATCGTGAGTAATTTAGTAAATTCACCGGAAGTTTGCGGTGGGTATGCTAGTTCTGAACATCACATGCTAATGTAAAAAGCTGTTTTTTGATATCAATATGAACTTGATTGAACAAAACATGCATGTATTGTATAACATAATGTCCTAGGAGTGTCATCTGATGAAGATCATCAAAGGTTAGTGCTGCATTTAGCTGTGGTTTTGGTTTTTGTGACATATATGCTTGCTTTGAAAATGGCCGTGTGATAATTTTTGGGAGGGTACTCTCCTGACATAATCTAATGTTTTGCTTTAGCTGTAAAGCCTTTTTGAAATCGGACAGTGTGGTTAGATTAACGAGAGTCTTATCTTTAAAATGGTGTAAAATAGTCATATGTTTGAGAAATTGAAGTTATAGCATTTTTGAGGTGTTTGTATTTCGCGCCACGCTATACCATTGGATATTGGTGAGGCGTTCCGCTAGCGGAACATCTGTCCCTAACAGGTTTATCCCAGAGGCTGCTCCGGCGGAGAAGAGGTATTCTGAGTGGACTTCTAGTCTGACTCAGGAGGCAGGCACACCATCCATCGCTTCCGACTATATTACTCACTAATGTTCAGTCTCTGGACAATAAAGTAGAAGAGCTCAGGGCGAGGATCTCCTTCCAGAGAGACATCAGGGACTGTAACATACTCTGTTTCACAGAATCATGGCTCTCTCGGGATTTACTTTCCCCATCCATACAGCCAGCTGGGTTCTCAGTTCATCGCTCAGACAGGAATCTCCGGGAAGAAGAAAGGCCGGGGTGTAAGTATCATGATTAACTACTCATGTGTCATGCCCTGACTATAGAGAGTCCTCGGGGTTCTCTATGGTGTTTTAGGTCAGGGTGTGACTAGGGGGGTTTCTAGGTATTATATTTCTATGTTGGTGTGTGTGTATGGTTCCCAATTAGAGGCAGCTGAATATCGTTACCTCTAATTGGGGATCATACTTAGTGTGTCCTTTTTCCCACCTGCTATGTGGGATATTGTTTTGTATGAGTGCCTATGTGCGCAACGTATTTCACGATCATTATATCTTTGTTGTTTTGGAAGTTTCACTATCATTAAAATGTGGAACTCTACTCACGCTGCTCCTTGGTCCAATTATTCATACGACGGTTGTGACAGAATATCCCACCTAAACAGGACCAAGCAGCGTGCCCAGGAGGTGAAGGAGAGTTGGTCATGGGAAGAGATACTAGGTGGATGCGAGACCCTTCCTTGGCGGGAGTCGCTGAGGAGTAAAGGAGGACAGCGACGACGCCAGGGTCCGCGGCCACAAACAACCCAAGGGCAACCCCAAGATTTTTTTTTGGGGGGGGCACAAGGGGCAGTCGGCCGAGCCGAGGAGAGAGCCAGAGACTGTCTGGGAGTCGATGGAGCAGTTTGAGGAGGAGTATGCTGCAGCGCAGGCATTTTGAGGAGCATGTCATCAGTCCGGTGCAACCTGTGCCGGCTCCACGCACCAGGCCTCCAGTGCGCCTTCCCAGCCTGGCACGTTCTGTGCAGGCTCCCCGCACTCGCCCTGAGGAGCGTGTCATCAGTCCGGTGCAACCTGTGCCGGCTCCATGCACCAGGCTTCCAGTGTGCCTTCCCAGCCCGGTACGTCCTATACCGGCTCCCCGCACTCGCCCTGAGGAGCGTGTCATCAGTCCGGTGCAACCTGTGCCGGCTCCACGCACTCGCCCTGAGGAGAGTGTCATCAGTCCGGTGCAACCTGTGCTGGCTCCCCGCACCCCGCACTCGTGTCCACCAGTGCGTGTGTAGAGTCCGGAGTCTCCAGCGACGGTCTCCAGCCCGGAACCTCCAGCGACAGTTGACAGTCCAGAGCTTACAGCGACGGTTCACAGTCCAGAGCTTCCAGTGATGGTCCACGGCCCAGAGCTTCCAGTGACGGTCCATGGTTGAAGCCTTCCTCTGCGCCTGTGCTCAGTCCAGGCACGGAGTCCAGTCCCGCTCCATGGCCTGAGCCTTCCTCTGCGCCTGTGCTCAGTCCAGGCACGGAGTCCAGTCCCGCTCCATGGCCGGAGCCTTCCTCTGCGCCGGTGCTCAGTCCAGGCACGGCGTCCAGTCCAGCTCCATGGCCGGAGCCTTTCTCTGCGCCGGTGCCCAGTCCAGGCACGGCATCCAGTCCCGCTCCATGGCCGGAGCCTTCCTCTGCGCCGGTGCCCAGTCTGGGCACGGCATTCAGCCCGGCTCCATGGCCGGATCCGTGGTCTGAGCGTCCCGCACCGGAGCCGCCACCAACGCTAGTTGCCCACCCTAACCCTCCCCATCTAGTTTCAGGTTTTGCGATCGGAGTCCGCACCTTTGGGGGGCGGGGTACTGTCACGCCCTGACCATAGAGAGCCCTCGGGGTTCTCTATGGTCTTTTAGGTCATGGCGTGACTACGGGGGTTTCTAGGTATTATATTTCTATGTTGGTGTGTGTGTATGGTTCCCAATTAGAGGCAGCTGAATATCGTTACCTCTAATTGGGGATCATACTTAGTGTGTCCTTTTTCCCACCTGCTATGTGGGATATTGTTTTGTATGATTGCCTATGTGCGTTACGTATTTCACGATCGTTATATCTTTGTTGTTTTGGAAGTTTCACTATTATTAAAATGTGGAACTCTGCTCACGCTGCGCCTTGGTCCAATTATTCATACGACGTTTGTGACATCATGGTGTGATTGTGATAACATACAGAAACTAGAGTCCTTTTGTGCATACCTCACAATCTAATGTTGACCATATAATCTCCCAAGTCAATTGTCTTTGGTTATAGCCAAAGCCATGTATATTCTCCCTTAGCCAATGCTACTACAGCCATCAAGGAACTTCACTGGACTTTATGCAAACTGGAAACCACATATCCTGAGGGTGAATTTGTTGTAGCTGTGAAAGCAAATTTGAAGAAAATGCTACCAAAGTTGTATTAACACATTGACTGTAGTAATCGCTTAGGAAAACATTAGATCACTGCTACTCGCCTTTTCGAGACTCCTACAAGGCCCTCCCCTGCCCTCCCTTTGGCAAATCAGATCACGACTCCATTTTGCTCCTCCCTTTGGAATCCATGCTTCAAGGATATTTTGATCACGTGGACTGGGATATGTTCCGGGTAGACTCAGAGAATAACATTGATGTTTACACGAACATGGTGACTGAGTTCATCAGGAAGTGTATAGGGGATGTTGTTCCCATGGTGTCTATTAAAAGCTACCAAAACCAGAAACCATGAATAGACGGCAGCATTCGCGCAAAACTGAAATCGTGAATCAATGCATTTAACCATGGCGAGGTTACTGGCAATATGGTTGAATACAAACAGTGTAGTTAATAACTCCATAAGGCAATCAAAATGGCAAAACTGTCAGTACAGAGACAAAGTGGAAAACCAGCCACGTAGCGGACACCGACGTCTTGCTCCCAGACAAGCTAAACACCTTCTTCACCCGTTTTGCGGATAACACAGTGCCACCAACGCGGCCCGCTCCAAAGGTCTGTGGGTTCTCGTTCTCTGTGACCGATGTGAGTAAGACATTAAAGCATGTTTACCCTCGCAAGGCTGCCAGCCCAGACGGCAGCCCTAGCTGCATCCTCAGAGCATACGCAGACCAGCTGGCTGGAGTGTTTACGGACATATTCAATCTCTCCCTATCCCAGTCTGCTGTCCCCACTTGCTTCAAGATATCCACCATTGTTCCTGTACCCAAGAAAACAAAGGTAACTGAACTAAATGACTATCGGCCGGTAGCACTCACTTCTGTCAAGTGCTTTGAGAGACTAGTTAATGATCATATCACCTCCTCCTTACCTGACACACTAGAACCACTTAAATTTGCTTACCTCCCCAATAGATCCACAGACGATGCAATAGCCATCGCACTGCACACTGCCCTATCCTATCTGGACAAGAGGAATACCTACGCCAGAATGCTGTTCATTGACTATATCTCAGCCTTCAACACGACAGTACCCTCCAAGCTCATCATCAAGCTCAAGGCCCTGGGTCTGAACCCCGCCCTGTGCAACTGCGTCCTGGACTTCCTAACGGGCCGCCCACCAGGTGGTGAAGGTAGGAAACAACACCTCCACTTCGATGATCCTCAACACAGGGGTCCCACAAGGGTGCGTGCTCAGCCCCCTCCTGTACTCCATGTTCACCCATGACTGAGTGGCCACACACACCTCCAACTCAATCATCAAGTTCGCAGACGACACAACAGTAGTAGGCCTGATTACCAACAATGATGAGACAGCCTACAGGGAGGAGGTGAGGGCCTTGGCGGAATGGTGCCAGAAAAATAACCTCTCCCTCAACGTCAACAAAACGAAGGAACTGATCATGGACTTTAGGAAACAGCAGAGAGTGCACACCCCTATCTACATCGATGGGACCACAGTAGAGAAGGTGGAAAGCTTAACCTGTTTGGTATAGGGGGCAGTATTGAGAATTTTGGAAAAAATATGTTCCCATTTTTAACGGCCTCCTACACCAACTCAGAAGCTAGAATATGCATATTATTGTTCAGGTTTGGATAGAAAACACTCTGAATTTTCTAAAACTGTTTGAATGGTGTCTGTGAGTATAACAGAACTCCTATGGCAGGCAAAAACCTGACAAGGCTTCAAGCAGGAAGTACCCTGTCTGACAAGGAGTCGTGCGTCTTACCTCTTTTTATTGAAAAGTAAGGATCTTAGCTGTAACGTGACAATTCCCAGGGCTCCAATAGGCTCTCAGAGCCCGCGAAATAACTGAAGGTTTACGAGGGAACCTCAGGTTGAAATATATTATCGCCTTTTGTAAGTGGATGCTCGGAGGACCTTTCAATGATGCGCGTGCATGAGTCGCTTCTGAGGAGAAATTTTATTCGGCTGTTTAGGCTCAATGCATACTCCCGGTCGGAATATTAACACTTCTCTATGACATAAATGGCATAAAAATTGGTTTTAAACAGCGGTTGACATGCTTCGAAGTACGGTAATGGAATATTTAGACATTTTTGACACGCCAATGCGCCATGCGCGACACCGCGAAAAAGCATTCTAGAACTCACGAACAAAACGTCGCTGTTGGAACATAACGATGGATTATTTGGGACCAAACCAACATTTGTTATTGAAGTAGAAGTCCTGGCAGTGTATTCTGATGAAGAACAAGCAAGGTAAGAACATCTTTCTTATAGGAAATGTGATTTTGGTGGATGCTGACCTGGGTGGGTATCTAAATAGCTAGCCCTGTAATGCCGGGCTATGTACTTAGATTATTGCAAAATGTGCTTCATCCGAAAAGCTATTTTAAAATCGGACATATCGAGTGCATAGAGGGGTAATGTATCTATAATTCTTAAAATAATTGTTATGCTTTTTGTGAACGTTTATCGTGAGTAATTTAGCAAACTGTTAGTAAATTCACCGGAAGTTTGCGGTGGTTATGCTTTTTCTGAACGTCACATGCTAATGTAAAAAGCTGGTTTTTGATATAAATATGAACTTGATTGAACAGACATGCATGTATTGTATAACACAATGTCCTAGGTGTGTCATCTGATGAAGATTATAAAAGGTTAGTGCTGCATTTAGCTGTGGTTTGGGTTTATGTGACATGATATGCTAGCTTGAAAAATGGCTGTGTGATTATTTCTGGCTGGGTACTCTGCTGACATAATCTAATGTTTTGCTTTTGTTGTAAAGCCTTTTTGAAATCGGACAGTGGGGTTAGATTAACGAGATTCTTGTCTTTAAATAGCTGTGAAATAGTCATATGTTTGAGAAATTGAAGTTATAGCATTTCTAACGATTCAAAAATCGCGCCACTGGATTTCAGTGGCTGTTACGTAGGTGGGACGAAATCGTCCCACATGTACTAGAGAGGTTAAAGTTCCTCGGCATACAAATCACTGATGATCTGAAATTGTCTACCAAACAGACAGTGTGGTGAAGAAGGCTCAACAGTGCCTCTTCAACCTCAGGAAGCTGAAGAAATTAGGCTTGGCCCTAAGACCCTCACAAACTTTTAGAGATGCACAATTGAGAGCATCCTGTCGGGCTGTATCACCACCTGGTACGGCAACTGCACCACCCGCAATCATAGGGCTCTCCATAGGGTGTTACGGTCTGCCCAACGCATCACCAGGGGCACACTGCCTGCCCTCCAGGACACCTACAGCACCCGATGTCACAGGAAGGCCAACAAGATAATCAAGGACATCAACCACCCAAGCCACGGCCTGTTCACCCCGCTATCCTCCAGATGGCGAGGTCAGTACAGGTGCATCAAAGATGGGACCGAGAGACTGAAAAACAGCTTCTATCTCAAGGCCATCAGACTGTTAAATAGCCATCACTAGCTGACTACCACCCGGTTACTCAACCCTTCACCTTAGAGGCTGCTGCCCTATATACATAGACTTGAAATCACTGGCCACTTTAATAATGGAACACTAGTCACTTTAATAATGTTTACATACTGGTTTACTCATCTCATATGTATATACTGTATTCTATTCTACTGTATTTTAGTCAATGCCACTCTGACATTGCTTGATCTAATATTTATATATTTCTTTATTACATTCTTTTACTTTTAGATGTGTGTATTGTTGTGAATTGGTAGATACTACTGTGCTGTTGGAGCTAGGAACACACAATAACATATACATATTTGTATGTGACCAATACAATTTTATTTTATTTTATTTGAACATTTGGTCGGTCCCAAATCTGAAGAGATGAAAACCACTCCCCTTCAGATAAAAGCAGTGGAACATGATGGAAGGTTTGAACCTACCAGTTGGCAGTCTCGACCTTGTTGATGTCACCTTCTGGTCAGCAAGGATACGAAATGGGACCTACAGAAAAATAAACCATTTTAGTGAATTCATATAGTTCAAAGTCAGGCAATGAGAGCTATTGGATGACTGTGCTCAAGGCACTCAGTCGGTAGGACTGACCTAAGATCAGTCATGTCACTGTTCAAGAGGTATAACTAGAGGCAGTTTATTGGTTTACAGCTGATTGAGGGACAGCAGACGATGGTACATCTTCTGCTAATTGAGTCCCACACCAACAGTAATCGGATCAGGAACCCTGTACTCTTTATCAATTATTAACTGAGCAGTCTCATTTAGAAGGGAAAGGGGCTATTGAACATATTTACCTTGGACTCGTCAAAGGTCAAGGTTTCTGATTGTCAATACAATCAGAGTCGTGTTCATTAGGCACCGTAATGGAAAACATCTTGCAACGGAACACTAAAATGAGCATTTCTTATTGGATCAGTTACTTTCTCCTTGTTTCCGTCCGTTTGGTGCCTAATGAACATGACCCAGGTCTCTTCAAGCAATAGGGCCTTACCAAAGATGTAATGCAGCATGTCTGTTAATTATAACCTCAGTTAAAGGCCCCAGAGGTTTTCCTGGTCAAGGTTATGTACAGTAGTCATGAGAAACTCCTGGCCTTATATGCTGTAAGCCAGGGATCATCAACTTGATTCAACTGCTGGCCGATTTATTTCTGGAGCGGATGGTCGGGGGGCCGGAACATAATTCCAAATTGGCCCAAACAGATATGTTTGACTAAAATATAAGCATTTCAAACGTTGCTTACATTTGTATACAATCATGTGTCTGTCTATTATGCGTGGGAATACTTGGGAACAGATTTCTTAAATTAAAATAACTTGGAGCTGATTTCCTGGTGTTTTTACAGTCTTTTATGTCCATCAATGAAAATTGCACACAAAAAGAAGTTCATTTTTCTTGCTCAGAAAATAAAACCGAATTTGGCCCACAGGCCTCCAGTTGGGGATACCTGCTGTAAGC
Source organism: Salmo trutta (assembly GCF_901001165.1). Classification (NCBI taxonomy): domain Eukaryota; kingdom Metazoa; phylum Chordata; class Actinopteri; order Salmoniformes; family Salmonidae; genus Salmo; species Salmo trutta. The sequence continues at coordinate 29,801,201 of NC_042992.1, read as the reverse complement.
ATTATATGGGGATGTTAAGGTGTCTCTTCATAAGCAATATGTTACACATTCATTTATGGACATAACTCTAAATATACACGTCAGCCATAATACCATCTTGGGTTATAGAGGATATTCTCTCACTGAGGTACAATGCAGAATAACAAGGTTTGTGCCCAAGCTGTGACTTCAAACAGTAATTTAAAGCCTGAACACAACATGACAGCGTCCTCTTAGGCATCCAGCACAAACGGTAAAAAACCCTTCTACAGGACATGTAAAAACCCATAGACTGTCAGTCAGGTGAGAGGCCACCGACTCTCCCCAAGACAATACATTGTGATTTTGGTGTCTATCACCAGGGCTTTCTCAGCTTCCCAAAGGTTTGATTTGAACCTAAATTGCATCTGTGGAGACTCATTGCTTAGCCCTTCCTCTTTTCACCCACCCCTTTGCATCCCACTGCATCCACCCATCCTCCCCAAAACATGTCCTCGTCTACTTCAACCACCCAGGGCAAAGACATCGGACAGACAACAAATAACTATAGAACCGAAATGAAAGCTTTCTGCGTAGTTGGCTGAATACTGTTCCAGGGAGGTTGAGCAGCTTTCCCCTAACTAACTAGGGCTGTTACAGTGAGGGGTGGGGATAAAACATTAAATTGACACCTCCATTATGTCTGGGTGTAAGTTAATTTAGTTTTTTTATTTTCATTTGTTTTGTCAAGCGTGTTGAGACGTTTTAGAAATACACTAGCTAAGGATGCTAACACCGCTGTGTTAGATAAGTGGATAATTTTGCATGGTCATGTCATCAGGTTTTTCATTTATGGTAAAAATATTGGGGATTTTTTCCTCAAGCTGTACGGTCTTAGTGGCTTGGCACGGGCCATAAAACAATTAAACCTTGACCCCCTGGCACTCGATGACAAAATGGGCTTTAATGGGGAATTCTGTCTGAGCGATTATCGCCCCTACGTTTAATTCCTCTTCAAACTTGTGGCAGCATTTTTTCGTAAGCCTTTTTTCACTATTTCAATTAATATGAGTCAATTTTTGGCAGACCACATTAAGGATATATACTGAACAAAAATATAAAAGCAGCATGTAAAGTGTTGGTCCCATGTTTCATGAGCTGAAATAAAAGATCCCAGAAACGTTCCATACTCACAAAAAGCGGTTTTCTCTTAAAATGTGTGCACAAATTTGATTACATCCCTGTTAGTGACCATTTCTCCTTTGCCAAAATAATCCATCCATCTGACAGGTGTGGCATATCAAGAAGCTGATTAAACCGCATGATCATTACACAGGTGCACCTTGTACTGAGGACAATAAAAGGCTACTCTAAAATGTGCAGTTTTGTCACACAACACAGATGTCTCAAGTTTTGAGGGAGCGTGCAATTGGCATGCTGACTGCAGGAATGTCCACCAAAGCTGTTGCCAGAGAATTTAATACCCATCTGTCACAGCGATGTAACCTTCTAACCCCATCCCTTGCTTTCAAGTCTCCTCTCAACACCCTACAAAAACAGCGGAAACAAGACGAAGAAGAATATTTTTGATCGAGAGAGATACATTAACAACCTTATTACTAGTGGCAGTGGCCTTGCACTGTACTGTAAACCCAAACAGCCAGAGTCAGGTGCGATGCAGCAAGCACGACCTGTCGCATCCGTCCACCATCCATATTCAGAGTATTCACTCTGCCTTTGAGTGAGAAAGATTATATTAGCAAAGTTGATTTATGGACAACAGAAAGCTTGTGTGTGTGTGTGTGATTCCGCCGTGAATCCAAGCGTTCCCAGTCATTCCCAGACGCAAAGCCCCTTGATACTCTGTTAGCCCTGAGGTGTAACGTTTAATAATATACTGCTTCTGTCACTGCTCTCTCTTTTTTCTCGCTCTCTGTGCAAATACATTACATTCAGCTACAACTTTCAAATATTTATGTGAGTGGAAGGGTAGAAAGGAGCGAGAGAGAGAGAGAGAGAGAGAGAGAGAGAGAGAGAGAGAGAGAGAGAGAGAGAGAGAGAGAGAGAGAGAGAGAGAGAGAGAGAGAGAGAGAGAGAGAGAGAGAGAGAGAGAGAGAGAGAGAGAAAGAAACTATGCATTGATTAAAAGCCTCAGATAGTCCATCCAATATTGCCCTGAAGAACATCAGTTATTTTGCATTCTGACACAGCGATTGATAACTGGTAAATGTGTGCGAGAATGACAAATGCAGATAGAAACAGGCTTTGACAAAAATGATAACAGCATCGGTCTCGGGGGGCGACGGAGGTATGAGCGGAGGCTGTTTAAAATATTTAATCATTTTATGAAGGCTGCAAGATGTTGTTTGACCCTGGAGGAGTGTGAATGTCATGCGGATCAGAAATTGCCAAGACTTTGAAGTAAAACAGATCATGAGTTGGGGGGGGGTATTAAAATTTTATAGATGGTACATTACAATTTTCATCTATTATTTTGTCTGGACCCCTGTCTTGAGGATATAGAAAATAATCTATTCACAGGCAAGATGCGGAAAGGCCATGATATGAAAGCTATTTGCACTGGTGCTTTCGTTATCGAATACTAAGAACAGAGCCAATACAAGGTCGTTGTCCGCTTTCTTGCCAATAGGCAAGATGGTAAGAAAAAGATAGAATATACAATATGTATATTTGTGACAAACTACAAAGCAATCTGAAAATGTTAACAAAACAGGAGGGATTTCATTCCACTAAGGTGACACAATTACTTACAATATTGAACTTCCAGACATTTCAAGTCACTGCCCAATCATGCCCATCATCCCCTTTGTAGACAGCAGCATTCTGAATTACTCTCCATATGGCACATGGCGGAACCCTGCAAATGAAAACAGCGGGAAATATCAAATAATTACAATCCCCCTTCTTCCCCACCTCCCCAATTCTAAAGACCCCTATAAGTGGACAGGGTCATGTTCATTGAGGTTTGCATAGGAAAACATTTTGCAACGTGAAATGAAAATGATCGTTTCTTATTAGACAAGTCCAGGAAATCCCTCCCTGTTTCAGGCAGTTTTTCCCCATTTGGTTCCTAATGGACATGATCCTGATCTTTATCTTGTCTAGCATGGTATTTGGGGAAATCAGCCCCCGAAACATTGGCCATTACAATCCTCTTATCAAAGTCTGATGTCTGAGAAGCAACAGACAATTAAGAGGTGGCCACTAATGAAGGAGATTAAGGACTCATATTAAAAACATTAAGGAGTGAAGGAGTTCTGTACCTTGGGTACAGACAAAGGAGATAATACATACATTTGCCAAGGGTTGACATGGCAAAATGATGTACCTGTTTTCGACAATGAATTAGACTGTCCGGTAAATCATACATTGGATTCCAGACTTTATGATTTGTGTGGAGAGAGAGAGAGAGAGAGAGAGAGAGAGAGAGAGACGTTAAAAAAGACAGTTAAACTGGAAGGTGCGTCTGAAAGGTATGTCACCACATACAGTACCGCAAATATTAAAGAGGACTCAACGTCTTGAGCCGGGTTCAGGAGACACTTTACAAGGATTTGGCTTAGCCTCTTAAGAACTTAATTGACAACTGAGACCCAAACAAACACTTCCACAATAGTTACCCGTCAACTGTTCAGGACACCATCATTGCAAGTTAGGTATTATTTAAGTTTAGGAAGGAACATTTTAATGGACTATTTAAGTCTACTTTTTCCTTAATCTTCATTTAATCCTGTCTAGTTTGTAGCAGTATATGGGTGAGCACACACACATAGAACATACATTTCTAATTCATTTCAAACATCAATTGCAAATGTAATGAATGGCATACATTTCAGAAAGTAAACTGGAATTGGGTCAACTGAATTGACTGAATTGAAATGGAATTGACCCCAATCTATTTATCATCATTGTTGTCTCTCCTCTGTACCATCCTTTTTCCAAGACATGGGAACATTCCCGGGTGCCAATACTCTCTGTTTCTCGCCAGCAGCCCAGTTTTGCCGCGCTTGCTGTGCCAGTTGGTGGCGTTTGTTGGCCCTTCTAGGTGCATACACACATACTGTGTCCTTGAAAACTTTCTGCTCTTTCCTCTCACACCTGCAAAGCTGTCATATTGGCTCTTGTCACATTTCTCCTAATGTTACTACACATGCTGTGGAAGGTCACTGAAGAGGAGAGGCAGACAAGACAGTCAGTCGTACACCAAACCTGTTTACAGGATGAATCAGACCAGGTTTCAATATTGTATGGGTTTTCTTTCAAATACTTTAGCTGTGCTTTATTGAGCTTGCCTGGTGCAATGGAAACACTGGAATAGTACAGAATATGCCAATCAATCTTTATAATCTATGCTATGGCAATGGGTGGTGAATTGGTAAAGTGTTTGCTAAATCAATGAGATTTCTGATTCAATGACCAAATCCAAAATACTATAGACAACTTAATATGAACTTCTAGGTAATAATATTAAGCAAGACAAAGGGTCATTTATTCATTTTCAGTTCAATCTTTACACTACTATTTGTATTAGACAGTTTCAGTTCAGTATTCCTCTTTGACTTCAGCACATTAGGGCCATAAAGCCAAAGTAAATTGTTCCAATAACTCTAATCCAACACTGGTAGTAAAGTATTGCCTGTCAGTTTTTCATCATCTTAACTCTAATTTGATACACCCCAAAGTAATCTCCAATTTAAGCTATTTCGAGACTGCAGAGCTTCTTCCGAGAGAGAGAGTACACAATCAAAAGTTCAAAATGTACTCCAGGCATCTTCAGTATGACGCACAGTGCATTTTTAGAACTCCATCACTTACCGTAGGAGGACAACGCTACAACTTCACAACCAATCCCTCACTCTTTCTCTCTCCCTCTCATTCCGTCTCCATCTACGCTTCACACCTTCACACGTCTCAACCTTTGTGCTGATACTCCATGGATCGACAGCAAGACACATGTATAGCATAGCTAGCTGACAGAAACATACTAGATGGGTGTTTTAGAGGGAAAAATAACCCCGTGCACTCCACGACCAAGTGCCTTTAACCAGTCAGTAACACAGCCGGGTGCCATGGCAGCTCCATGCCCTTAATAGCGGCAGCTGTCAACGCAGACAAGGTTGCTGAACTCGAGACAAGCCTGTCAAGAACTCTGCGGCTGTGACTAGCAGAGCCACTATTGAATGTAAACATGAGTAGCCATTTGTACAAGCTGGGGGGTTTGGCTGAGAAACGACCATCTTTCTTTCAAAGCTGGCTCGAAGCCAGACCATAGTGCGGTTTACTTATTGACATGTCTAGGACTTGGTTGGCTTGTCTTAGTTGTAATTTACTGTTCTCAATCGGTCTGATTGAACAATGTGTTACAATAGTCAAATGAGTGGCATCAGGGGTTTGTTAAGAAGGTTAAAATATCCAAAACAATGCAGGTAGAAATTCTAAGTCTATTCTATCTGAATGGTCTGTGACGTTGCACTCTTGAATTAGCCCCATGTTTTAGACTGTTGTTTCTATGTGCTATCACAATCACTAAAGTCTTGTATAAAGAGCTAAACCATTGGTTGAAGTGACTGGTGTTTTTACTTTGTTTCATTGTCCAGGGACAGCTTTCTACAGTTGTATTGCCTACACATACAAGCGCCACCTTGTTTTAACGGTGTACTGAACAAAAATATGTGCAAAAAAAAATACGTAACATGCAACAATTTCAAATATTTTACTTTTACAGTTTATATGAGGATATCAGTCAATTGAAATAAATTAATTAGGCCCTAATCTATGGATTTCACTTGACTGGGAATACAGATATGTATCTGTTGGTCACAGATACCTTAAAAAAAAAATCTGGCTCACAATGGGTATTTTTGTGCATTCAACTTACCAATCGATAAAATGCAATTGTGTTCGTTGTCCGTAGTTATTGCCTGCCCATATCTTAAAACAGCAGTGGTATACTATGTGTTGTATTGCAATCTAATGCCAGGCGTACAGTATGATGATGGCTCACTGAGTGTGTAGAGATGGCTGCCACTCTCCTTCTCCTTTAATGGGTCATTACCAAGGCCCATTCCAATCCTCTGCTTGGGGCCTTGGAATATTAACATTATCATCAGGAGCACACATAGCCTCGTCTGCTGGAGACAGAGGGGTGTGTGAGTGTGTGTGTGTGTGTGTGTGTGTGTGTGTGTGTGTGTATGTGTGTGTGTGTGTGTGTGTGTGTGTGTGTGTGTGTGTGTGTGTGTGTGTGTGTGTGTGTGTGTGTGTGTGTGTGTGTGTGTGTGTGTGTGTGTGTGATAAGAACGGGTTGAACGCACCTTGGGGCCTGTTAGCTGTACTAATTGCTTTCAATATGACACACTCAGATCCAAACAACAATAACGCTGGTGTACACACACACACACACACACACACACACACACACACACACACACACACACACACACACACACACACACACACACACCAGAACAAGAATCTCACTCTCTGATAATACATGGACACTCAAAGGACTGTGTTACACCACCCTAGTGGTCTGGGAGATGGTTAATATGAAGCCCTAACAGCAAGCAGTGCCTGGAGCCATCAGAGGAGCTTTTTGATCAGTTTGATGGAAATGTGCTCGGCGGGCAGTGTCGGGAGAACGGATCAGTAGCCAAGGCGATGTGGAGTGACGCACAGGCCAAAACCGCCTGCCATCATATCCGTCTTCTGATATCTAGCCGGCCTCACTCTGTTTTTTTCCTTCACCTCCCCCCCTTTTCGTTCTCTTTTGTCCAGGCCCCTCTTCATCGTTCTCTTTCAGGGGAAGCCTTGGGGGTGCTGGGTGGCTGTGGGGGTTACATTTTCAATTAAGGTCCGTATTTTAAACTTGAGCAAATGCGGTCATGTCGTTAACACAGCTTTTTCCTAAACGAGCCCAGAGAGGTTATTACGTTGACGAACCACGGTGGGGGAAAGTCGACACGGTGAGTGGAGCCCAAACGGAGAATGGGTGAGGGGAGCACTAATGGAGAACGGGTTAGAGAGACTGAGATCAATGACCATCATATCCTCTGATAGCAGCTCCACAGAGCACTAACAAGTTAGACCACCAGCGATGTGTAACGAAAGGGTCGAAAGATGCAAATGGCTCCGTGCAATGGAATCTGCAGTTCCAAGAGGATGAATCTACCTTGATCCCTGGGTACCTTTAAGGCTCATCAGTAGGCATACCATTTGTGTGGATTTGTACAGTAGGTGCAGCTGAATAGGGAGATGGTGAATCTGAAAATGGCGGGACTCATTCTTTTGAGCAAGTTGCATTGGTGGGGCTTGAATATATAAGACAAGCCTGACCAACTAGCTTTCAATCTGTCCATTTTGTTTGCTGTGGCATGTATAGGCATCTACTTTTTGTCTACTTTCACTGCGTTTTGAATCTCCCTTTGCTACAATTGAATTCTGGCCTGTGTGTCCTCAGCCTCTATTTACTGTAGGTGTGTAGTGGTGTAAGCCATGTTTATCCCCAGAGAATGATGATAACCCAAGTCTGTAATTAACAGCCTGTCACATTATCCTCTTGTATTCAGCCATATGCCTTTTTTGGGAACGTTGTATCAAGGACTGTCTGAAGTTGTACACGATAATTAAAATCAAATGACAATTCCACTTGGCTTTTTAATTATCCACTTAAGATGCGCATTAACACATGAGCACAAACACACACACACTCAAAGATAATGCCTCTTTTAACCACGTTGTGTTAAGTGCCCGCACTTCAACTTTGATGTTATTCATGAAGAAATCACCTCCCACTCACACATTACTCAAGTTCTGATCATTGGCGTGCAAATTTATAAACGTTTGATGATAAATTGTATTTAGAAGTGACACCCCAGAACCAGCAGATTTTTGTACGTGTTTATGACAGCCTGTTTGGCTGAAATAAGTGGCAATAGCTAGTTCGCTATGCTAGGTCTAATTAAAGAGGTTAATTCCGAAAACAATAAATGAATATGCAAATAGTCTCTGTCTGCCGCTAATTTTCCAAGGCAGTGATAACAGAGTGGAGTTAAGCTTTTTCTCTTAACCCTGATTTCCTTTATCCACCATAACAAACAAACATAAACTATAATCCTATTATATTGTTAATGGTACCATTTTGCTTGCTGAGGCGTTTTTGTGAGCCCATTTTTTAGGTTTTCTGTATTGGAACTAACACAACTTAAAATCAATTTTCATGCATTTTTATTCACCCTTTTTTAATTTGATACCCTTCTCACTTATCTTTGTGCCTCAATTCTCGTTGATTTAACTTCTCCATTCTTTTGTCTGCGTCACTGTGCTTAACGCCTGTCCCTGGGAAGACACAGATAGCAAACAATTTATGTTTTTGTGGAATTAATATTAAGTATCTTACCGTCATTCTGTCATTGGTGTTTTAGGGTTGCCATTCCACATTAAGGTATGTCAGATACTACTGTATGTACCAAATGTATTTATTCTACACTGAACCAAAATATAAACGCAACATGTAAAGTGTTGGTCCCATGTTTCATGAGCTGAAATAAAATATCCCTGAAATTCTCCATAAGCACAAAAAGCTTATTTCTCTAAATTTTTTGGCACAAATTTGTTTACATCCCTGTTAGTGACATTTTCTCATTTGCCAAGATAATCCATCCACCTGACAGGTGTGGCATATCAAGAAGCTGATTAAACAGCAGGATCATAACACAGGTGCACCTTGTGCTAATGACAGTAAAAGGCAACTCTAAAATGTGCAGTTTTGTCACACAAAACAATGCCTTAGATGTGTCAAGTTTTGAGGGCGTGTGCAATTGGTATGCTGACTGCAGGAATGTCCACCAGAGCTGTTGGCAGAGAATTGAATGTTAATTTCTCTACCATTCGAGAATTTGGCAGTACGTCCAACCAGACTCACAACCATGTGTATGGTGTCGTGTGGGCGAGCAGTTTCCTGACGTCAACATTGTGAACAGAGTGCCCCATGGTGGCGAAGGGGTTAAAGGGGAGGGTTATGAGTACTAGTTGTACTGTAGGCTGATATAAACACTGATTTTACTATAGAGGTTTCGCTCTCTGCTGACAGACACTACATCCCAACAACCACGCACACATACGCAAGCACATACAGGCCGACACGCACGCACACACACGCACACACACAATCACAAAGGACTACATTGAAAAAAAACAATAATCGCAACTCCATAGCAACAAACAATAAGGTTCATGTTAAATCGATAGTTGCATGAACCAAAGGTAAGGTTTTTAGCATGTAAACTAAAAGGTGTTCAGCTGGCGTCAGCTGGAAAACTTGCAGTAGCAAGTCATGCCATTGTTATGAACGTTCTCAAACCGCCCTCTGCCAGCGGCGCCATAGTGGTGCCCAAAAGTCTTGATAAACCCAGTCATTCTAGACGGAGGCTAACTACTGTTTCATCTATACTGTACAAACATATAAACGCAACATGTAAAGTGTTGGTCCCGTGTTTCATGACCTGAAATTAAAGACCCCAGAAGTGTTCCTTAAGCACAAAAAGATTATTTCTCTCAAATGTTGTGCACAAATTTGTTTACGTCACTGTTAGTGAGCATTATTCCTCCTTTGCCAAGATAATCCATCCACCTGACAGGTGTGGCATATCAAGAAGCTGATTAAACAGCATGATCATTACACAGGTGCACCTTGTGCTGCCGGCAATAAATGGCCACTCTAAAATGTGCAGTTTTGTCACACAACACAATGCCACAGATGTCTCAAGTTTTGAGGGAGCATGCAATTGGCATGCTGACTGCAGGAATGTCCACCAGAGTTGTTGCCAGAGAATTTAATATTAATTTCTATACCATAAGCTGCCTCCAACATCATTTTAGAGAATTTGGCAGTACTTCGAACCGGCCTCACAACCGCAGACCACGTGTAATCACAGGTCCTCCACATCCAGCTTCTTCACTTGCGGGATCTTCTAAGACCAGCCACCCGGACAGCTGATGAAACTGTGGAGTATTTATTTCTGTAATAAAGCCCTTTTGTCGGATAAAACTAATTCTGATTGGCTGGGCCTGGCTTCCCAGTGGGTGGGCCTGGCTCCTAAGTAGGTGGACCTAAGTAGGTGGACCTCCCAGGCCCACCCATTGCTGCACCCTTGCACAGTCATGTGAAAACCATAAAGCCTAATGAATTTATTTCAATTGACTGATTTCCTTATATGACCTGTAACTCAGTAAAATCGTTGAAATTGTTGCATGTTGCGTTTTATATATTTTCCAGTAATACATGACAGAAGACTGAAATATAACAAAATCATTTGACATAGAAACATGGAATGTTGATTTTTTTAATAATGTTTATTAATTATGAAATAATGGAAAAATGTTACTAACATCCCACCCATGAGGCCAGTAGGTCATTTGACTGCAGGAACGGGCTACATGGGCCATCCTCGATCTGAAACAAGTCTTGTAGTCTTAAACACACCAGAAATCCTAAGTGAGGAAGCAAGGCCAAAAAGATCCGGTTCAAAGATCCGTCTCGTTTGCAAACGACTCATCACTAGAGTGTCAGCTATTGACAGATTGCAAGGTCAGTGCACTGTACACATTCCCAACACATACTTCCCACTCATATTCACATACTTTACGCTGGATCTTTTAGATTAAGTTGCTAGAGTAATTCGACTGAGTAATTCAATGGCATCCAATCAAGTTTTCAGTAAATGTTTTAACTCAGAACAATTAAGTCAAATATAACATCCCATTACTTACAAACACATCCAATTCTTAATTTCAATACATTGGCCCATAGAACTGATTTCAAAATGTAGGATTTTTCGCAATGGTGTTGTGTGGCACTTTGTGACATATTTGATTTGTTGGCTCTCCGAAATGTGGCGTGTGTGTATATAAATAACAGAAGTGACTCGCCTATCAGTGATGTGTGTGTGTGTGTGTGGGGGGGGTGGTTGAAACGTGTGGATTTTTCCTCTGCATTGCTGTCTCGTTCCCCGCGTTCCCGCTGACATGTCTGATCAGAAAGTGATGACAGCCTATGATTGTCAAACAGCCTGTCGCTGAGTGACAGGTTGGCTTTGGCATACGCTAATGCTCTCCCTCTTTCCCCTCTTCCGCCTGTTTTTGACACATCTCCTGGCAGTCGGGGTTGGCTTAACTCGGAGTGAAAGTTATAAAACACAACAACAACAGACACACAGGCAGTGAGTGCACCACCAGGGGAACTCAATCTCTGTGTGTTGTTGTGCTAGGGGAGTCGTATTCAATGTCGCACGTCAAAGTTCCCACTGTTAGGTGAAATGGAAGCCAGCGAAGATAGTGACACTGTGGAAGTCGCAGCCTGGGCTGAGACGGGTTTGGCGAGTGTCTTGCTCAACTCAAAATAAGGCCTATACCCATCAAACTCAATGACTGGACAGCTAGGATACGTGCAGCACTTTCTAATAGTCAGTACAGAGTGTATTCCTGGATTGTGCATCTCCAGAGATGTCCACCATAACAAATATTATAATAAGTGACAATGCTTGTGAATAATAACTGCCATCCTTCGTTTCATTATTTAGTGTACCTCCCTACAGTCAAACAGCCCTGTGTGCAGTATGTCAATGTCAACAACAATATGTGGTTTATATCTGCTATGCTAATACAGTGGGCTTAACTTAGTCAAATGTGCTAGTCTTTGCTTTACATAGAACTGGCCTTTGCATTGCTTCTAGTTATAACCAGGGCACAGTAGCTTCACTATCCAACCAGCTACAAGGAGGAGGATGCATAAATTAGAGTGTATCCTTCAGAAGGACTTAAGCCCCTCCCCTAACCCTAACACTGACGATGGAAGAATGTTTTATTTTTACAGAGGAATCCCAAAATATAAGTGGTAAAAATAAATGTAGCTGGTTGTGCCAGACATTTTATAGATAGAAGATAAGTAGCTGATTGTTTTTAAACGTGTGCATGCTTTTCTCCTGCGGGAAAACAACGGCTGATTCAAAGGGGGTGTTGTGGATTTCAAAACGGTTCCACGAAAGGGAGCCAATAGGATACACGAGGTTCTTTAGTAGGAGGAGGGTATCGAGTCAAGGAGGACACTCCACTGTTTGCCAATTAACTTATTGACACTTTCCTTGGCCACTCGACCGCTTATCGGTTTCCGGGTCACGGAGGAGAGGAGGTCGGAGTAGTCGAGGAGTGAACCTATTTTTGCCCAAATGAGAATCTCAGCATCTACGGAAGTAAGCCACGCCCACCACCCTTCTGATTGGTGCTCTGGTCAGCTGGGACTCTATGGATGCATCTCTATAGTCAGAAGTGGTTTACTCTACTCATCTCCTCATCTCCTCTCCTCATCTCCTCCCCTTCATCTTCACCTCTCTGAAAACAAAGATTTGTTGTCTGCTCTTTAATATCAGTACAGATGAAAAAGCACAATGAATGTAATTGAAAGACAAATATTTTTTTATAAAGCACTTCCAAACAAGGACTTAAAATCAGCTGAGGCTCCCCTGGCTATTTGCAGGGGAGCATCCCTGCATTTGATTAATCCATTCTGCTGTAATTGTATTCAAGCTAACAAAAACCTGATCACCTGGGAATCTAATTGACATGAAAAGTAGGTGTGACAATGTATTCTCAAAGTGTGACAAACTATAGGCCTCTGTCCCCCGCAAACTTTGTTGAAGTCAGCTCTGCTGCTTCCGTCGCAAGATCTGGGACACGGCAAACTCTCGGTGGAAATGTTAGGTAAGACGAAAGTGACAAGCCAGCATCCATCCCCTCTTCAACATGTCTATTTATATTTATATTCATATTCATGAGCTATCGGACCATCGTGTAGCCATGCATTTAGTGTTATTGCTAATGGTGAACTTCAGCCTCCCTCCTGCCACCTGACAGAGAACGACGACTCTAGCTGAATGACAAAGGACCAGCAGTTCTGTGTGCTAAATCATCGACCCTGACGTGGGTGCGGCAGAAGCGAAGGAATTTAATCTGGGGGACTCTCCCCTTCACTTTGGGCATTAAGTGGATTGTTTGTTCCCCTATTAATAGATCTCTTAAAGACATACAGATCCTTCAGAATGTATTCACACCCCCTTTACTTTTTCCACATTTTGTTGTGTTACAGCCTGAATAAAACAAATATTAAATTGAGGTTTTGTGTCACTGATCTACACACAATACCCCATAATGTCAAAATGTAATTATGTGTGTAGAACATTTTCTAAATTAATAAAAAATGTAATGTCTTGAGTCAATAAGTATTCAACCCCTTTGTTATGGCAAGCCTAAATAAGTTCAGGAGTAAAAATGTGCTTAACAAGTCACATAATAAGTTGCATGGACTCATTCTGTGTTCAATAATAGTGGTTAACATGATTTTTGAATGACTACCCCATCTCTGTACCCCACACATACAAATCTGTAAGGTCCTTCAATCTAGTAGTGAATTTCAAGCACAGATTCAACCACAAAGACCAGGGAGGTTTTCCAATGCCTCGCATATAATATATATTTTTTAAATGAGATGTTGAATATTCCTTTGAGCATGGTGAAGTTATTGATTAGGCTTTGGATGGTGTATCAATATACCCAGTCACTAAAAAGATACAGGCATCCTTCCTAACTCAGTTGATGGAGAGGAATGAAATTGCTCAAGGATTTCACTGTGAGGCCAATAGAGATTTTAAAACAGTTAAGAGTTTAATGGTTGTGATATGAGAAAACTGAGGATGGATCAACAACATTGTAGTTACTAACCTAAATGACAGAGTGAAAAGAAGGAAGCATGTACATAATAACAATATTCCAAAACATTCATCCTGTTTGCAACAAGGCACTTAAGCAATTCTGCAAAAATTGTTGCAAAAAAAATAAAAGCGTTACGTTTGGGGAAAATCCAGCACAACACATCACTGACTACCACTCTTCATATTTTCAAGTATGGTGGTGCCTGCATCATGTTATGGGAATGCTTGTCATCAGCAAGGACTAGCGAGTTTTTTAGGATGAAAAGAAACGGAATACAGCTAAGCACAGGCAAAATCCTAGAAGAAAATCTGGTTCAGTCTTCTTTCCAATAGACACTGGGAGATTAATTTCAATTTCAGCAGGACAATAACTCAAAACACAAAGACAAATCTACACTGGAGTTGCTTCCCAAGATTACATTAAATGCTCCTGAGTGGCCTAGTTACAACTTTTAAAATCTTTGGCAAGACTTGAAAATGGCTTTCTAGCAATGATCAACAACCAACTTGACAGAGCTTGAAGAATTTTAAAAAGAATAATGGATAAATATAAGATACAGTTCGCTTAACTAAATCACTAACATTTTCCTTAATATGGGAAAAGCACAATATCGAGGAAGTTGCCCTTACCTTCTTTTCGGTTCAAAGGTCACCCCCTGAATTGTAATGATGATCTCAGTTCTCATCATACACTCGTCTTGTTCCCATTGATGAGGTCATAATGAAGCCTCTCCAGTCCCCACAAAATGCCCCTTCCCCCTCTAGAGTCTTGTTACTACATCAGAGACAGGAGAGCCAACCATGTACATGACCCCAAAAACCATGTACATGACCCCAGATATATATTATGCATAGATAGACTGATGGATGAGGATGGAGAAGAAACAGTGTACCTTCAAAGTGACATGGCGGCTGACAATGTCAATGATGTCGGCAGCACCAGCGGCAGTGATAGATATAAACGTTTCTCAATCAATTTTAAATCGATAGGACATGTCTGTACATACTGTGAGTGCTTCCGGCAGGAAGCAAGTGAGGTATAGTCTGCTTCTCAGTATGGATGCATGACAATGAATCATTATTATAGTTGACTTTTTTGTGTGTGATGGATATTGTATGAATATTTCAATGTTGCAGTAATGGTGGGGGACTATCAAGCGAATGCGATTGTCGCTCTCATGACAAGTGAATGCTATGAACATGAGACTGATTGGGACCGCAGAGGTAGAAGTCATGACTATTGCTGTTCCGATAGGGAAACATACTGTAAATTTGATCAGACAGTGTTGTTGTTGACTTTGAGTTGTTGTTGACTACCAATAAGGACACTGCAGTTATGGAAAGTGTGTATGACTACCTATCTAGGTTTGTATACGACCATCCTTTGAAGTAGAAAGCTCTATCCCCCATCTCCTCCCATCATCCCTCTGGAGTCCCATCCCTGCGAGAATCCACCTGACAGCACTGCTGTACATAGAAACACCTTCACCTCTCAACATTATGCGGATGCATCGTCCGTGGGTCGGGTGAGCCTCCTTCGACATGTGTCAGCAGCTCGCAGGTTTTTGGCTAATGATGCCACACTGGCTAGACCACTGCCCCTCCGTAGGCTCCCGCAACCAGGAAACAGCCGTCTCGCTGATTAAAAACAAAACCAACCCCCCCAAAAAAGCAGGAGGGAACATGAACCACTGTCAAGTCAGACTTGATGAGGACACAAGATCTGTGTCACCTGAATTCACAGGCATAATTATGACAGCCAAGTTGTGATCGCCTGTCTGGGACGTGTCACTTTTTGGAGTTTGCGCTTATTCTCATGCAAATGTCAGGAATCAGGAATGGACAGAATGTGAATGAGACTCCACACGTTACGGGACCCACCACAATGTCCAAGGCTTATATACCAACCATGTGACAGCGGTTTCTCTTGTACCTCGGGGGGTTGGAAAACACATTGACATTAAAATCGGGCAACCTGTGCCAGGAATAGTCTCAGGTAACAAGGGAATGTCGACAGAACCTCAGGCTTCGAGAAAGAACGAGCCATCTCTCTTCCTCAGGCCCTAAAGGACAAATCTACATTTTCCTATACACAAAAGGGGAAAGAGTTATCTCTGTTATTACTAATGTACACAGGTGACTTTTTTCCTTCTCTTATCAATTTAACATTTGATTGCTAGAGGAATCCCACTGCAGCAGTAGTAGCATTTGTTGCCTGTGGAGGCCCTATGCAATTACAGACTGAAGAAATATCATTCAGCCCGGGTGCAATTCAATCATTTAGTCTCAAATGCATGGAAATGTATACTAATCTTACCACAACGCATGTGGACTGAGGGAAAAATACATAAATTAGACATAAAAATGTATTTCTTCACATTGTTTGTACATGAGATGGTATATCCCTATCCATGAGATGGTATATATCCCATCAGTCAGAAAGGATATAATGGCTTATTGAGTCACTTCAAGGTAAATTATACCGAACAAAAATATAAACGCAACATGAAACAATTTCAAAGATTTTACTGAGTTACAGTTCATATAAGGAAATCAGTCAATTGAAATAAATTAATTGGGCCCTAAACTATGGATTTCACATGACTGGGAATACAGATATGTATCTGTTGGTCAAAGATACCTTATAAAACCCAGGGGTGTGGATCAGAAAACCAGTCAGTATCAGGTGTGACCACCATTTACCTCCTTACACATCCCCTTCGCATAGAGTTGATCAGGCTGTTGATTGTGGTCTGTGAAATGTTGTCCCACTCCTCCTCAATGGCTGTGCGAAGTTGCTGGATATTGGCGGGAACTGGAACATGCTGTCGGACATGTCGATTCAGAGCATCCCAAACATGCTCAATGGGTGACATGTCTGGTAAGTATCCAAGCCATGGAAGAACTGGGACATTTTCAGCTTCCAGGAAATGTGTACAGATCCTTGCGACATGGGGGAGTGCATTGTCATGCTGAAACATGAGGTGATGGCGGGGGATGATAGGCACGACAATGGGCCTCAGGATCTTGTCACAGTATCTCTGTGCATTCAAATTGCCATTGATAAAATGCAATTGTGTTTGTTGTCCGCAGCTTATGCCTGCCCGTACCATAACCCCATCACCACCATGGCGTACACTGTTCACAACGTTGACATCAGCAAACTGCTCGCCCACATGACGCCCTACACGTGGTCTGTGGTTGTGAGGCTGGTTGGACATACTGCCAAATTCTCTAAAATGACTTTAAAGGTGGTTTATGGTAGAGAAATGAACATTCAATTCTCTGGCAAAAGCTCTAGTGGACATTCCTGCAGTCAAAACTTGACACATCTGTGGCAGTGTGTTGTGTGACAAAACTGCACATTTTAGAGTGGTTGTTTATTACCCCCAGCACAAGGTGCACCTGTGTAATGATCATGCTGTTTAATCAGCTTCTTGATATGCCACACCTGTCAGGTGGATGGATTATCTTGCCAAAGGAGAAATGCTCACTAACAGGGATGTAAACAAACGAGTGCACATCATTTGAGAAAAATAAGCTTTTTGCGCGTATGGAACATTTCAGGGATATTTTATTTCAGCTCATGACACATGGGACCAACATATGTTGCGTTTATATTTTTGTTCAGTGTACAACAGCATTTAGACAAAATAAAGGTAAAATAAAAAGTTAAGCTATTCAACAATGAAGAGGTATGCTTTTAGTTGCTTCCAACAGTGACTGATGCCAAAGCGAAGATGCTGTAGCCTGTCATCCCCACACACCTGCGGGCATCATCAAGAAAAAGTGCCTGATAGATTCAAAAACACGGTTTGGCAGCCATCATTATTCTCCAAAGAGACGCTTTTGTCACATCTCCATTCTTCAGGAGCGTTAGCCTGATGAATAGCGGCTGAGCTCTATCTCTGAACACGGTTTACTTCTGACAGGGCCACAACACTTTACAAGATGGCTGTATTTCTAGCAATTGAATGAACACTGTCCGACATTAACGGTTTTGTTTTGAGTCTTCATTTCCTATCTTCAGGCCTGAAGGCCAGGAAATGGAAATGGATAGATCAGCCATCCTCAACAGGCGGACTATGGTCCGAATTCAAACCCAGAAGAGGCTCATACAGACCACTGGCCCTGACAAAAATTAAAATAAATAAAACATGTGGTGGCTTGTTACTACTGTACGCCAAATATCCACGGAATCTTTGCCACAGGAAATTTGTGTGACCTGACCTTCTCAAATGGTAGTTGAGTATCCCTGGGATAGATGATGGAAGTTAGCGACTAATCGTTTACAGTATGATTGAATCACAGCAGCAATGCAGAGTACAGTTTAGGACATCCCTACTCCCTATGACATACAGTAAGTCCCTACTGGGATATAGGTGAGGTACATGTCGTTCAACACTGTGGTAAGGATTGTAATTCTTATGTACTTTTACTTGTACTCTTGCAGGTGTCTGAGTGGAACAGAGAAATATATGATGAGTGACACGGGGTTGTTTATATTATTTACACAGTTTCCCTTTGTATTCATTTTGTGAGGAGGAAATGAACGTACAACGACATGTCTGCCACAAGTCGCAAGACTTTACATTCACTAACCATGTTTCCAGACACAGTTTTTATGCAAGTAAAGGAATACCATGTAAAGAAAATCAACAGCTGTGATGGAAACCGGACGTTTCGTTACAAGTTTATAAATGCCTACAGATAATTTGTTCGTCACACTGGTGGGACCTTTCTTGTGTCTGTAAAATTCATAATGCGAGAAATTACGGTGGAAATGCCTTTATGCGCAAATATTGATATAATAACCATCATATCGATGACATGGTGTGTGGTCCTCCCACTAGGACTTAGAAAACCATGCAGTTTATTAGGCTACAGATGAAATAAATTGTGATGAACTTCACAGGGTGGTGAAAGTGCACGGTGATCAGTTTGATGGTCCTTTACAATAACTAAGGTCTTATTCTGGTGACATAATGATCGATGCTTGACAGCAGTTTGACAAATACAGATATTCTTATCCATAATAATGTCATCATGTAGACTAGCCTACCCACACAGCCTACCTGTACTGTAGGCTATCTGCCAGCTGTTGGGTAGAGCACACGTGCCAAGACCAGAGGAGACACATTTGCTATTTAAAGCAACAGTTTTTGTGACAAAACTATCGGTGGAGTCGATAATGCAATGGAAACATATTGAACTTTTTATTTTGTATTCGGTACATGAAAACTGAAGGAAAAAAATTCTGTTTTGTGTGCACTACTTCATCATCACACCCTACTGGTGGGAAATTGCGCGTATTTTCTTGATGCAGATTTTTTAATATTCGCATGAAAATCTGTCACCAATTGGATAGAAACCTAGCTACTGTCTCCAATTGTCTGGCCACCAATACATCATGGAATGATATTTTCAAAAATAGTCAAATTCATTTGCAGTACACTGCAGCACTCTGACTCAGGGCTTTTCCTTTTGATTATTATAAATCGTAAACATATAGAATTCATCATGAGGCCTTTTGCTGTAAACACCCTTTTGCTTAACATCATATTTATGCCACTGCCTGTGTGTGTGTGTTTGTCGGGTACTATTGATGACATCTAGCCAATACATTTTTCGGTTTTTCTTTAAAGCAAAGAAAGAGGAATCGCAAGAGAACAAACAAAACATTGGCTGACTGATTGAGGGGCTGTGTTTGTGTGATGACAGCTCCTTTACAAATGAAATCTAGGAAAACATATAATCATATTTCCTGTGGTTGAAAGCAATGCTGGTCCATGTTAAAACTTAATTCTGTGATTGGGCTTTTCTATCATGTGTAATGCCTTCAGAAAGTATTCACACCCCTTGACTTTTACCACATTTTGTTGTGCTACCACATTAATGTAAAATGGATTAAATGTAGATTGCGTGTCAATGGCCTACACACAATACCCCATAAGGTCAAAGTGGAATTAGGTTTTCAGAAATGTTTACAAATGTGCTTAACAAGTCACATAATTTGCATTGACTCACTCTGTGTGCAATAATAGTGTTTAACATTATTTTTTTTATGACTACCTCATCTCTATACCCCACACATGCAATTATCTTGTAACGTCGGCTTCCAACTCACACCCTCAAACATATAGGTCCCCTGAACACAGCCCACTTTCCAGCCCACTTTCCAGCTTACACTCTCAAACACCCAGATCCCCTGAATGCAACTCACTCTCCAGATCCCAATCACCTGAATTCTAATCACCTGTTCACACACCTGTATGTCATTATCACACTATTTAGTTCAATTCTTTGCACCGCATCACTGTGAGGTATTGTTTTTTTTTGTGACACGTCTTTCTGAGCTCTTTTTTCCCCTTGATTTTACTCCTCCCGTGCATGATAGTTTTTGCCTGCCTCACTAATGATGCCTTTTGCCTATTCCCTACCTGTACTTTAGCCTATCGGATTTTCTGTTATCTACCCATTGCCTAGACTACGTTACTAGCCTTTTCTCTGCCTGTACTGTTGCCCTTTTGGACCCCCTGTGTATGACCTGCTGCCTGCCCCTGGACCCAGCTACCTGCCTCCTCCTGTGTATGACCTTCTGCCTGCCCCTGGACCCAGCTACCTGCCTCCTCCTGTGTATGACCTTCTGCCTGCCCCTGGACCCAGCTACCTGCCTCCTCCTGTGTGTCTCCTCCTGTGTGTCTTCTGCCTGCCCCTGGACCCAGCTACCTGCCTCCTCCTGTGGTCCTTTACAATAAACACCTGCTGTGCTTGAAACCAGCTCTCTGTCTCCCCTCGTGTTCATTACATATCTGTAAGGTCCCTCAGTCGAACAGTGAATTTCAAACACAGATTTAACCACAAAGACAAGGGAGGTTTTCCAATATCTTGCAAATAAGGGCACCTACTGGTAAATGGCTAAAAAACAAAGCACATATTGAATATCCTTTTGAGCATGGTGAAGTTATTAATTACACTTTGGATGGTGTATCAATACACCTAGTCTCTACAAAGATAGTGATCCTACCTAACTCTTTTGCTGGAGAGGAAGGAAACCGCTTAGGGATTTCATCATGAGGTCAATGGTGGCTTTAAAACAGTTACAGAGTGTCTTGTTTTGTACAAAATAATAAAATATAGTACTACAGGATATTTCTTAACGTAGCTCTTTATTAGCTAGCTACAACTTGCATGTTCACTTATCTCCAACCATGATCAACTGACCATGACCTAACCATCTGTGTGGTCTTAACCAATCATAGCACAGTATGATACGGCGGTAAAATGCATCCAATTATAATTCAGTATGTTTACACATATGAATATTACACAGAGTTGACTGGCTGTTATAGGAGAAAACTGAGAATGGATCAACAACATTGTAGTTACTCCACAATACTAACCTAAATGACAGAGTGAAAAGGACGCCTGTACAGAGTAAAAATATTCCAAAACATGCAACCTGTTTGGAAAAAGGCACTAAAGTAACTGCAAAAAATGTGGCAAAGAAATTAACTTCATGTTCTGAATACAAAGTGTATTGTTTGGGGCAAATTCAACACAATACATCACTGAGTACCACTATTCATATTTTCAAGCATGGTGGTGGCAGCATCATGTTATGGGTATGCTTGTCATCGGCAAGAACTAGGAAGTTTTTTGGGCATAAAAATAAACGGAATAGAGCTAAGCACAGGCAAAATCCTAGAGGAAATCCCCGTTCAGTCTGCTTTCCAACAGTTACTGGAAGACAAATTCAACTTTCAGCAGAACAATAACCTAAAACACAAGGCCAAATATACACTGGAGTTATTCCTGAGGGGTCTAAGTTAGTTTTGACTTAAATCACCTTGAAAATATAGGGCAAGACTTGAAAATGGCTGTTTAGCCAACCAACCAATCAACAACCAACTTGACAGAGCTTGAATAATTTTTAAAATAATAATGTGTGAATATTGTACAACCAAGGTGTGCAAAGCTCTTAGAGACTTACCCAGAAGGACTCATAGCTGTAATCACTGACAATGGTATTAGTTCTAAAATGTATTGACTCAGGGGTGTGAATATTCATGTGTAATTTAGATATTTCTGTATTTCATTTTCAATAAATTTGCTAATATTTCAAAAGTAAAAATCACTTTGTCATTATGGGATATTGTGTGTCGATGGGTGAGAAAGAAATACAGTTAATCCATTCTGAATTCAGGCTGTAACACAACAAAACAAAATGTGGAATAAGTCAAGGGGTATGAATACTATCTGAAGGAACGGTATATGTGCAGCATGTGATACCAGACCATGAGTTCAAATGGCCTTGAGCGTTTGCTAGAGCCTGCCTGGAGTACCAGATGGTTTGCACGTTTGGGACTGTTCCATTGTGCCAAGCAAGCTCAATCAAGCACAGGTAAAGCATTTTTAATTATATTCCAGTAGATAGTAGACTATACCACTCAACCAGCAACTTCTTTACATAAAGGGAACTTGGTAAGTGGACCCCACGTCTACCCAATCAGTGACTAAACATAAGCCGATACATAATTTCATAAAATACTGTACCTGAACTTCTCCCAATAAATGTTTTCCATTTAAGAATATTTCCACCTGTATGTAACAACTGAACAAACCCCATATATTTGTTTTTCAAAGCATTGTTTACCCCTAATGTTTATGTCCCATATCGACTCAACTTTTCTCTGTGACTTAAATCCCTTAGAATGTGTTTTTTTCCTTTTATGGCTTCCAGGTACTGACTTCCCCAGCTCCTTATTGTTTCTCTCTAAAATGCCTCAGGCGAGTGTAAAAGAGATGTGTGGGGTGGCAGTACTGTGTCATCTTAAATACCTTCCGGAAGAAACCTGCCATGCCCCCTTTATCAAGTTCCCAGGTGCCTCAGAGAAATTGGAGGCTTAATTCTATAATACACCTGAAACTGTTAAGTCCCTCACAAATCCTGATTTTAATGACAATGTCCTTTATTCTCTATATTTTGGCAAGAGAAGTGACTAAGCCTACTGTATATACCCATTTCCTGTGGTAACTTAAATTTGAAACTATTCCTACTGGGATTAAATGTGCTGAGCGTCAATTCTTTGTGTTCTGATTTTCTCAAATAGTCAGATGCCATTGACTACTGATCTCTGAACTTGTGGAGGACAATTGCTCTGGCCTATCTGTGATGGCATAGAAACTAATCTCTTACTGTAATTTACAATGTGTATGTTACAATATCTAATGACATCATTGGATTGGGCAGAAGATATTAGATTTTGCAATCATCAAAACAATAAGTTTAGTTCTCTACCGGTCACACTGGTGTAACTATGATACTATTTAACCAATGATTTATGGCACATGACATACACAACACTTATGACTATACTATGACACCTGTCATTACCAATCCATGACATTCAAGAGATTCGTAATATTATTTGATTGACTGATGTGTACGGTTTTGGGAAACTATTTGTCCGTTCAAGTAAAAGAGAGTTTGAGATATATTCTCTCTCATACCCAGTATTGTTCTTTTTCTCTGTGGCCCCGTGTCCACAACACATAACCGTCCCGTAATTGAGTTAAAAGGAGTAAACGTTTGATTCCTGAGGCCCACGAATCCCCCCGGAATCCAGTGTGTTGCGTGCGAGGCAAAGCTATGCAAATCTGCTTAATAACTGTGCCTCCCGATGTTGCCGTCTGCTCTGCAGGTAACTGCATTGTGGCCTTACTTATGATTACAGCGATTTACATAGTCTAAGCGCTAGGACCGCGCTAAGATCATTAACAAAAGGGGAAGGCCGTCACCAGAAACAGCAAACTGCTATGAGAAGACAGAGAAGCTTAACAGGCGCTGTTGTGCCAAACCCAGAAGTTTCTCGACTCCATTGTCACGTGAATCTCTTCAAAGTGCAGCTTGTTGGTCACTGTGACACATTACCTTGTTTCTGTGACTTCATTAATGCTCATTGGTGTTTGTCATCAAGAGGCTGACAGACAAACACAATTTGACAGTCAATATGAGTGTCTCTAATCAGTGATAAACTAGACATGAGAAAGGTCATGTCTTGACCACTTAAAACACAAATATTTTTTCTGAGGGTCAGGTTATCTTGAAGTCGAGAATTTACATATCCATTACGAATAAATAAAATGTATGTTTTCCTCCATGACGCTACATAGCCTTATTGAAAAAAATATCCAATTTAACAAAGCAGAATCCAGGTTTAGAGTTTATTTTACAATTGCAGAAAAAAAACAATACTTTCATGATTTAGAGGATAGATTTCTGAACAGTATTAATGATAAAACATTGAAATGTATAATTTATTGTGCATTGCATGTTTATTTTAACATACAGTACCATGCATCAGAAGAGATGGCCGTGTAGTTATATTTAATCATGTAAACCACAACGAAGGACCTACTTTTCATTGAAAAAAGGACATGTCTGGCTCTACAGTATATATATACTGTATATATTTATACCTATATACAGTACATAGTTATTTGTTTTTTCCATATTTTCTATAAAGTGACAATATAAAAATGCACACAGTACAAAGAATGTTGAGCTTCTGCAAATAGCAAGATATGATTACATACATTTACACATACTTGCTGATCATTTATATATTTATCAGTTTTAAAACTTCATTTACAAGTTGAAACTGAAGCGGCACACAATCATAAAAATACAACTGGTATCAAAGCAAATATGGCAATACCACCATGAAATAATACTTGATTAGTGAAACAAATATGCAGAGAAAAGCTTAACATATTCATGAGTATTCTGTTCTTTCTGCAGTTTGTCAGCAGGCCTACATATCATCCTTTAACATGTTCTATCCCATATGCAATTTTGAGGTGATCAGAAGTGAGAATCTAAACGTTGAAATGTCATCGTGCCATGGAGTTTATTTTAACAATCCTAATGTGTGCCTCTTCATAGTAGCCCAAGTGCAGAAATCCTTCTTACTTTTTCTCTTAAAATGTATTTCCAATATGATTAGTTGAAAACAACAAAAAACCTTCATATCAATCACATATTTTCAGAATTTGTGTGTTTGTGTCAACATTTTTTTTATGTTGGTTTAATTCACTGAAAAACATGCACAGACAAAAGATCCTAAAGATCATAGAAACTATCTGCTGAATGTGTGTTGAAAAATAAAAGACAACTGAAATCCAAAACAGAACATGGCCCAGTTTTATGACAGCAGTTACTTCGGACTGATTCCAAAGTCTCAGTTATGATGCAGTGCAGTATTGAGATATAGTGCAACAATTCAGTAATCAGTCATGCCATCAGCTTTGTCCACCTCATTTAGGCTTTATCAAACTTTTCTAGTTCAGTGACAAAGATGAGGTGGTCCTCTGGCGACTTGCCATGTGTTTTGCTAAGGTGAAGCTTGACCGCGTGCTTGCTGACAAAGGTCCGATTGCAGAGCGTGCACTGAAATACAGAGCCTGAGTCTTCCTCGGTAAGTCCCAGGGAACTGAAAGTCTTCTCTGTTATCATTCTGGTAACTGCCTGCTGCTCCCTAATGTGATCTATTGAAAGCTTGGAGAGTTCCTTCATGCTAAAGCCTAAGTGGGACTCCAAATGATTTATGTAAGAGGAAGGAGTCCTAAACTGAGAGGCACAGTCACTGCACAGAAACAGGGGCTGGCCCGAGTCAATGTTCTTCAGGAATTTTGTCCCGCCTGTCCTCCTCAGCTGGTACTTGACGTTGGCCAGCCAATGGGAGATAGTGGTCAAGGAGAGACCGGTGAACTTGCAGATGTGGACCCGCTCCTGGGGGCCTAGGTCAGTCATGACGAACTTGCCTTCAGACGTCTCCCGGAGACAGGAGGTAAACTGGGCCTGAAGGATGAGGAGGTGCTGAGGATTCCAGTTGGACTGCCGTCCTTTCCTTTTCTGGACTGCAGAGAGCTCCTCCAAGCCATCCTCAAAGGCGCTGTTGTCTGCATCAGATTTCTCCGAGATGGAGGACGGAGTGGAGGATTTGGGCGTCAGACGGCCAGTCAGGTTCTTGACCATGTCGGAGATGTCCATCAAAGCATTTTGGGACGACAGAGATTCAGACAAGCTTGAGAGGATGGGTCTGTTGCTGTTATTGGTATTACAGTTGGTAGTGCTGTTTAGCGTAGTGGAGGTGCTGTTCGTAATTAGTCCGTTAGTGACTTTGGATTTCGTCAAGTCCATGGGCTGGTCATTGCTGTCATAGAATCGATTGATTGACTGAACTTGTTTGACCTGAGTGGAGACGTTCATGGGCTTCTCCAGGATGTTGTTACTGATCTTGTACAGCTTCGACAGAGGGTCTAGATAGGGGGTGGCCGTCTTTGAGGCCTTTCCCAAGTGATTGTTCATGATGGACTGCAACGCACTGAGGGGGTTGACAAAAGGCTGCTCCGGTGAGTGATCAGTGATGATTCCCAAGCTGTTACAGCTGTTGCCAACTGCCGTTTTCTGCACGTCTGTTCCGTTCTTCGTTGACAAATCTGCTTTGTTGTCTTTTGCCTCTCCCTCTCTGCTTCTAGGCTCACTCTGATCCTCTACGGCAATGTTTTTCACTGGCTTGTTGATGCTATCCACCTTGGGTGAGCCCTTCCTCTCCTTGGACAGTGGACAGGGTGACTTGGCAGATCTCGCTTTGCATTTATTTTCGGAGGTCTTTTCCTCCTTCTCCTTCTTCACAGTGACCTTCCCTGTGACTTTTTCCACCAGCTCTTCCATGGCCAACACATTGTTCTTGTGGCTTGGAGGTGGGGAAGGGCTGCTTGGAGAGTGGATCAGATTGCTGGAGTCAGAGGACATCATCTTCAAGCTGCTAGTGCTGAACAAGGGTTGAACCACCTGGACACTCTGCATGGAGGACTTCAAAGACCCATGGAGCTGGTAGGCAGCGTGGATGCTAGGGTAGCCAGCACCACCCCAAGTGGGCGTGCCAGTCTGGGCCTTGCTGATTGCACTTGACACAGTGAACTCTAAGGACTTCAGGATATCCAGACCTCCTTTGGGAGTCTCCTCCAGGTCTTCCTCTGTGAGATACTTGTAATGTCCAGCCTTGCCAGGTTTCTCGCATTTCTCAGTCGGATCCTCTTTCTCCTCTTTGATCTTCTTCTCTGGTTCACTCCTCTCCATGTTCTCCTCATGCTCCTCCCTTTTCTCTTCAGCGGAGGAGGAGTGCAAGGGAGGAGAATCAGGCTGTGACTTCACATTGGGCACCAGGAGTCGTGTAGAGGTCGGAGGGAGAGGAATGGACTGTATATTTTCCTCAACCACGGGGTCAAACACCAACTGCTTCCCCTTTTTGGATGCTGAGTTGGTCACTTTCAGAAAGTGTCCTGTGACCATCATGTGGGCTGTCAGTTGTTGCAGGGTGTCGTGGGAACTCCCGCACTCCATGCATTTGAGGATCTGGGCCTTACGCGCCTCAAACTGCCAGGTGTAACTGGCGCCATTTTGGTAGCCGTAGCGGTTATTCGCTGTGACATAGGGGTTAACTACTTTCTGGTCTTTTGAGGTCTCTCCCAGGTGTACACCAGGTGTGTTGTGGACAAACTCTGGTGAGCACGGGGACACCAAGTCCTGAAATGCTCTTTTTCTGGTAGGGGGCACCAGCTTTGAGACGAGGGCTGACATGGGTTCTTTTAGAGGCACTTTCTGGTAGTGTTTCGTTTTGATCATGTGGACGCTCAGGTCCTGCAGGGATTCAAAGGAGTGTCCGCAGTACATGCACTTGAGCACCTTTTGAGCATCCTCCTTTCCTTCCATCTCCATGAGGGAGCGCTTACGGGGCTTGGACCACCTCTTTCCCCGCTCCTCCTCCTTGTCTTTGTTGTCATCACGGTAGTGGCCTGACTCACTCATGTGCACCGTGAGCCCCACCAGTGTGTCATAGGCTCCGCTGCAATCCTTGCACCGGAACTTGCTGGCACCGGTGAATACTGGGCCGTAGAGCTTGTTGTTCTGCCGGTACAGCTGCACAGTGCTGAAGAGGCTTGGCTCGGGGAGGAGATTGTATGGTGTATGCTGAAGAGTTTTGGCCAAAGCTGCTTGGTGCCAGTCGTAGGCCACTCCACCGGTGCTGGCAGTGTTGGTAGTATTAGCGGTGCTTGTAGCGCTAGTGTTGCTGGTAGTGTTGGTAGGTGCAGAGGTGCCACTGCTGCTGTTGGTGTGGTTATTATTGTTCACAAGGCTGTTAGCATGACTGTTAAGGATAACGTTGCTCCCCTTGAGGTTGCTTCCATTGCTGTTGCTGATCACACTGCTGACCTTGTTGCTGTTACTTCTCAGCATGTCCATGGTGATGCTGGACCAAGAGGCTTCAGAGATCAGGTTAGCATAGACGGCTTTCATCTGCGCCAGGCTGTCCTGCAGAGACAGGCCGTTGGGGACCTTCAGGTGTTCTACTTCTCCTCTGACTGCCTCTTCCTCCTCCTTATCAAGTCCGTCCTTGGAGGGAGTACTCTGGAAGTCAATAAGCTGGTCGCTGGTATCACTGAGCGGAGAGGCATAGCCGGCGTCCGGGTTGGTCCCATTGCTGAGTGGGGAGTTCTGGAAGCTGAATCGGTCCCCGGCGTCGTCATCCTCGTTGCAGAGGTACTCGCCGTCATGGCCGTCTAAGGAGAGGCCGTCGTCCTGCAGGTGCTCCTCATCGATCTTGTCATCAGCCTTAAATTCCTCCTCGTCCCCATAAGCTGAAAAACACAAGAGGAGAGAAAAAGAGACATCAGCCAACTCATTGGGGCAGAACATTCCATCAGATGTGTATAAAGATTCTTGATGTGTTTATCCCGTAATGTGTGTTTGTGTTTAACGTGTGTATACCATGCATGTCTGTATCTCTGAGTGTGTAAGAGTGTGTGGGTGTAATGATTCTTAAGATATTTTAGTCAATAGTCCTGGCAGAGGACGCAGCTTTGCAATTATAAAAGTGGCAAACATCCATATCTTGACGATGATAGATAGTCCCCTACACTGTGCAGCCTAACGAAGGTATCAAACAGTATGGCTCAGCAAGGGTAAAGGAGAACACAGATGAGCAAGAGGAATATTTCCCCTTGAGTTCAAAAACTAGGGACACAAGCACAATT
Source organism: Salmo trutta (assembly GCF_901001165.1). NCBI lineage: Eukaryota > Metazoa > Chordata > Actinopteri > Salmoniformes > Salmonidae > Salmo > Salmo trutta. Next base: position 29,772,360 of record NC_042992.1, on the reverse strand, counting down.
CTACATGATGGAAAACCGGTTCCCAAAGCAGCAGATGCATATTAATCAACACTGAGAGTCCACTGCGTTTGACAAAAAAGGTCAGTAGCCTACATTCAGTATGTTATAACTCTCATGTTTGTTGCTTTGTAGTGATTTTATGTTTTAACTGCATGCTATCATACACTCTATATGGATGTATCCTGTTGAATGCAAATATACAAAAGAAAGTTGACAGTCTTAAATCCTATCCATTTCAAATATCCAAATGATTAGACTGCCCAGAAAAAAAGGTGACCCCAAAAGTCACAAGCCAGTTCATGTACTAAAATGGCTTCCTCTCTTCTAGATGGAGGGCACTGACTCTCTCTGACTTTGAACCAGTCTCTGCTGCCACTGTGCCACTCACACCCTGCCCGTGACGTGTGATGTAGCGATAGCGGGTGAGCGTGCCAGGCCCTCGGCTGGGATGGCATAGAGTTGGCATTGGCAGTGGAAGTCCTCACAGTACGACGCGTGGAAATTGCCGGTGGACATGACATGCCATGTTGTCACCGTCCATGCTGTACTAGTTCTCAGGGAGTCCAGTGTGCCGGCTTGCGGGGAGAAGGGAAACAGTGTTACCCACAGAGGATGGGGGCGAGAGTTCTGAGTATACTTTCTCCACACAGAATGACTGTCAAGGTTATATCAAGGTTCCTCTACATTTAATCATAGTACTTCATCATAGTATTTAAAAAAAATCAGAATTGAGGAAAAACGACACATTTGACCTATATGTTTATAAAAATAAAGAAATGTTTTCTTCAATACCAAAAAGATGATGTAGTCCTTGTGTGGTAGTTCATCAGATAAAGGACGATTAAATGTTTAATGAGTAACAACAGCATGGCTATTGTATGCGGCTAATGAAATAGCATTTTCCTCTGGATTTGACACTTTTAAGTGTTGCCAGCCACGAAAAGAGAATAATGGAACTCTTTGTCGGGGCACAAGATGAGAGAAAAATACTCCATCCATACCATTTACTTAATGACCATTATGGAACGGGGCTGAGCACTTAACAAGGCACTGCCAGTGTTGATCAGCTGCCTGAGTGGTTATCTTTAATGGCAGACAAACGACATGGGATTCCAACCCCTGTAGCTATGCAGGAATTACGGCAGAAATGTTACTTTGAGAATAAGCCTATAACCAGTGTCAACTGTCTCTCAAGTATAATTCCAGGACCTCTGGACTCCGAGACAATGTCAGATATCAACTTTCTCTAAACTGCACTAAGTAGCAAATTAAGAATTGTAGAGGAACGTACTTCCAGCTGTCAAACCTGTTCGAATTTTGCAATATTTATGTAACGTTTCATTCAATATGAAAACGTGCTGCACGGTAATCGTAAAGGAGAAATACACTGAGAAAAGGACAGAGAGAGGGAGCGAGAGAGTGAAAGAGAGACAGAGACAGACAGATGGAGACAGTGCTCAGGCAGTTCACCTTATCCTCTCCCATAAGATGCTTGTCCAAGGTGCCAGTATCAGTCTCTAGCGAGGAGGCAGATGTGCTGTCAGCCCCAGAACAGCGTGTTGCCGCTCAGGCCCATAATCAGAGAAGACATAATACCTGATGTTTGTGAGCTGCCATTTACTGCTGCCTGGGAAAAGCTGGAGGGCCATAAGCAACTGTGACTACGGTGTGTGTGTGTGTGTGTGTGTGTGTGTGTGTGTGTGTGTGTGTGTGTGTGTGTGTGTGTGTGTGTGTGTCTCAGTCTCTCTGTGTCTGTGTGCCTGTGCTGGTATAAATGTGTATGAACATCCATCGCTGTGCTAGAGTGTACACGTACACACAAAAGATAATACTACACTATTGCTCACATAATACCTGCAATCTATCTGTCCAACTATGCCTACCCCAGAGTCCAGCATTACACCCTTTCAAAAAGAATCAAATTCAAGCCAATGTCAACAAAATCTAAAAATCAGCAGTCGGTGCATTGTCAAGAGCATTCCGTATTTCATTTTTGGTTGAGTACCTCAAAGCACTGAAAACTCCCCCATCACGCTTACTCTCTCGCCGTCTCTAAATAGCTCATCACACTAAAGAACGCACACCCCCCCCCAAAAAATTGCCGTCTCTAATATAGTTATTACCCTTAGCTCTCAATGAGTGGAATGGGTAAAGAGGGAACGCCTTGACAGAAAAGACAGACAAGACAACCTGACACCTCTTAAAAATAAAGTCAGTCTTTTCCTGCACACACTTCAGCCCAGACCCCCCCTACACACACACTTCCCCCGACATCTGCAGTCTGCTGCCTCCACCTCGACAGCCATCAAATCAAATGAAATTGTATTTGTCACATGCGCCGAATACCGTGAAATGCTTACTTACAAGCCCTTAACCAACGACGCAGTTCAAGTGTCAAATCATGTATCAGTGTCAGGTGTTCGGGTCAGGGGGGTGGGTGTCAGTGTCCACAAACAAGCCTTTGTGGACAGAAGAAAGAAAAAAAACATAGAAGTCGGACATTTTTTCTTCTTCTCTCCCTCGTTTTTTGCCATCTGTGGGGGGAAAAAAGAGCTCCTGGTGCCACCGGCGGCTAATAAGGCAATCAGAGATGGAGAGATGCTGACACTACTCGTTGAGCCGCCGCTTTCAAGCTTCACTCAGAACAATGGAGGGAGGGGGAGGGAGAGGGAGGGGGGAGGATTAAAATGGGGCAGGGAAGGAAGGGGGATGCCTGTTGTGGTTGTCAGTCAAAAAAAGGAGGGAAAATAAAAATAAGCCCACTTTGTGCTGTCATGGAGAATGGAAGAGGAAAAGGTTTGTAACAAAAAAAGGAGGAAAAAAGGTGCATTTAGGAGTTAGCTGACAGAGGTGTGAGCAGGGGAGTTTGTCTGTCTATGGGTGGGTCTGAAATGGTAGAGGGAAAGTATGTGAAATTGACTGTAACCTGAGGCAGCAAGATACAAAGTAGAAGGTGTGCATTTGTTTGTGTGTGTTTGTGTGTGTGAGTGAGGGTTAGTTTGTAAGCATCTATTCCTATCTACCCACCTGGTGTGCTAGGGAGATATTCTGTGTGCATGTATCAATCAGGTGTGTCCCTGTGTGTGTGTGTGTGTGTGTGTGTGTGTGTTCGTGATGGTCTCACTACATTCATGCGTTTTTTTTTGTATCTGACAACCCATGTGTGTGTTTGTGTCAGTGTCAATGACATGTGTGTGTGTTAGTATGTGTGTGCGCAAATGTGTGTGTCAAACACAGAGGGGACGTGTGACGGCTGTGGAAAGGAGAGGGAGAGCAGGCCATCTGCGTCCAGAGACGAGCCTGTCACTTTGGCCCGGGCTTCCTCCAGACAGGTGACACCTCGGCAGGACACTACCGGGCCTTTGCTGTCACACACACACACACACACACACACACACACACACACACACACACACACACACACACACACACACACACACACACACACACACACACCACACACCACCCCTAAGTGTATAGTACATAGATGGAAACAGACGGACATTCTCACAGTCACTCACACGCAAACATGTACAAGCCTTCTCTATGCCAAGCTCAAATCTGTGATATAATACTACATTTATAAAAAAAAATGGTCATCTGTTATAGCTAAGCATAAAAATAACCTTCGTACTCTCACAGTACTGTTTCTGCATTGTGTCTGTGGCACAGAGTTTGTGATACTATGCACAATGAATTCCCAACTAGCTGTGCTTTCTCTCACACGCAGTGCCGCCTTGACATTCTCAAAAATTACATCGGAACAACTTGAGAATCAACTGCTTCAAAACAAATTACATGGAAATGAAGTTTTGCTTTCTGAGAGAACCGGCAGTTTCTCTCTCCATATAATGTTATATTAGAACGTCTGAAAAAAATGGAGTCATTTCACATACTGTATATTTCTACTTGCTCGTTTCTCTTGTGCAAATCTGCCACTTAAACCCATAATGCTATCTGTCATGGGACGCTGAGGCTACACCATTTGGCTGGTGTCAAACTTAACCAAAGCCTTCGGGAGAGAAACAACGTGCGACAGGGAGCGAGTGCAGTTGAGCGCGAAGCAGCACCACCGAATTGCAACTCACACACATGCCACACACACACACACCCCTCTCAACCCTCCTTATTTATTTACTCTGTCTCTGAGAAGAGGACCAATCCCGGCAGTCATTTGTGGTGCTAATGTCCAATTCCGCCTGCTCTCACTCCTCTGATTTAGCCTGTGTCGGGCTCTCTGCTATTCCAGACGGGCAACCGAGTCGCCGTTTAGACGGCCTTCAAAATGGGGGCTGAAACGTTGCGAGTCGTATTCCTTTCTCCCCGCTTCGCTTTGTCACCGGCCCCTCTGCTGTGATGGCTTTGGACAGGCCTGATCAGTGTGTGTCATTTGACCTGCATGGTGTATGTGTGTGTGTGTCAGGGAGAGGGGGACAGTGGGACAGGCTGTAAATAAAATGACATTATTATTTCCTCTGTCCTATCATGTAGAAAACCCAATTATGGTAATGCAGAGCATGTCAGGGAGAATACGGCACAATCTCTTTCTCCCCTTCTCTTTCTTTCTTCTTCTCTGGGACAGCCACTGCTGCACATGCCGGGGTGGTGTGATCCTGTCTGTTCCAAGCGCTAGCGGGCCCGATGCTAAAGCAAGCTGGAGTTTAGGCCTAGTGCCTACGTTCGCTAAGACTAACTGAGGAAAAACTGCCAGACCTTTTCATTTACGTCTGTGTGTAAAAGGGTCGACAGCATAGGCTTCATTTCCAGATCATTCTCAGTTGTTCCCTTTGTAAAAAAAAGAAGAAGAAAAAAGCCACAGGGCATCCTATTTGTTGGGCATTTTATTTACTGTAATGGTGAGGATATCTTTGTTTTTTTTACTTATCTCATGACTGCTGATGGTATAATGAAGGTATTATTTCAGCAAAAGTTTGAATGCTATTTCGGGTGTCCAAACCAATTTGCCCCTCAATATGCCCAGGCACAATCTATAGCAGGGAAGAGCAATCCCAGGCCCCGTCCCCGCAGGAGGCCTTTTGGTAGGCCGTCATTGTAAATAAGAATTTGTTCTTAACTGACTTGCCTAGCTAAATAAAGGTTAAACAAATCAATTCTGTTTTTACCCCTCTTTTTCCATCATACAATCCTTGCTTAGGGAGTTACCCTAAGCGGGGGTGGGGGGGGGGGCTTTGAAGTTCTGAGGCTTGTTTTACACGGACTCCACCCACCTCTCTCCAGTATAACGCCCCCCCCCCTCCCGCCTCTATAAAGTGACATTGATTTGTGCTGCCGTGGATTCTGTGGAGTGGTTGCTATACATTAATATATGCTTTACCCTCAACTTCCTCTTAGAAAAGTCTGTTCACAGTTCCACGCCCCCCAATCCCCGCCGCCCATGTGGAATAATTAACCATATGGCACAATACCAGCGGGGCCTCCAATAGCTGGTGTACTGTTCCAGCAGGACGTGCAAATTCATCTATTCGGCTTTCCAAACAAATCTTCATGAGGTGGAGGACAACAATGTTTGCTATGCAACTGAGTGCCCGTGTTCACTTCCGACAAGACATATGAAATGTCGGCTAAAGATAATAAAGATGTTTAATGCAAATATACATTAAAGATACAAAGTTGTATTAAGATAATTTGATATGACACACCTTTTATCAAAGGTATAACATATTTGTGCCTTCTCATCCACCTTTCGGAAAACACCCCCATTCTCATCGACGGGGCTGTAGTGGAGCGGGTCGAGAGTTTCAAGTTCCTTGGTGTCCACATCACCAACAAACTATCATGGTCCAAACACACCAAGATAGTCGTGAAGAGGGCACGACAACACCGTTTCCCCCCCATGACACTGAAAAGATTTGGCATGGGTCCCCAGATCCTCAAAAAGTTCTAAGGTGGCACCACCGAGAACATCCGACCGTAAGGCGATACAGAGGGTAGTGCGTACGGCCCAGTACATTACTTAGGCCAAGCTGCCTGACATCCAGGACTTATATACTAGGCTGTGTCAGAGGAAGGCCCAATTGTCAGACCCCAGTCACCCAAGTCAGACAGTTCTTTCTGCTACCGCACAGCAAGCTGTACCGGAGCGCCAAGTCTAGGACCAAAAGGCTCCTTAACAGCTTCTACCCCCAAGCCATAAGACTGCTGAACAACTAATTAAATGACCACCCGGACTATTTACATTGACCCCCCCTTTGATTTTACACTGCTGCTACTTGCTGTTTATTATCTATGCATAGTCATTTTACAAATTACCTTGACAAACCTGTAACCCCCGCACATTGACTTGGTATCGGTACTCTCTGTATATAGCCTTGGTATTGTTATTTTATTGTGTTACTTTTTATAAAAAATGTACTTTAGTTTATGTAGTCAATATTTTCTTAACTCTATTTCTTGAACGGCATTGTGGGTTAAGGGCTTGTAAGTAAGCATTTCACGGTAAGGTCTACTGCACCTGTTGTATTGGGCGCATTTCACACACAAACACACACACTCCAATGTAAAGTCCATCCTTATGCAAAGCGTGGCCTACTTCGTCATAGGTCTTTGTTTAAACCCTAAGGTTGTGTAGCACAATTTCCCTGTCATCTGCGAGTACATTAACTTGCTGGCCACAGCCAAATTATGCTAATGGCCTGCTAAAATGGGTCATATACTGTAGACTGTGCATTTTACATCAGCTTCAAACAATGGGGTAAGGGGAGGGGAGGTGACAGGACTATTGGGTTGTGGAGGGGGGAGTTCTATCATCTTTGACCACTGATATCCCCATCCAGAAGAGGGAGATAAGTCAGGCATGAAGACATTACTAACAGTTTACTCACTGCATGTCTTCCACCACAAATTCTTAGTCATGGGAAAAGTTACCAATCGTGACCACCCGTTTCATAATTTATTATTATTTATTGTAATAAATAATACATTTTAGGGGCTAGATCAGCTTTAATATTGCAGATAGATTGTAGCTTCTAACAATGCAATTGTCTACATCACTTCTTTGTTTGTACTATTTTCTACATTGTAGAATAATAGTGAAGTCATAAAAACTATGAAATAACACATATGGAATAATGTAGTGACCAAACAAAGTGTTAAACAAATCAAAATATAGTTTACATTTTAGACTCTTCAAAGTAGCCACCCTTTGCCTTGATAACAGCTTTGCACACTCTTGGCATTCTCTCAACCAGCTTCATGAGGAATGCTTTTCCAACAGTCTTGAAGTAGTTAGCACATATGCTGAGCACTTGTTGGCTGCTTTTCCTTCACTCTGCGGTCCAACTCATACCAAACCATCATAATTGGGTTGAGGTCAGGTGATTGAGGAGGCCAGGTCATTTGATGCAGCACTCCATAACTCTCCTTATTGATAAAATAGCTTTTACAGGAGGTGTGTTTTGGGTCATTGTCCTGTTGAAAAACAAATAATAGTCCCACTAAGCGCAAACCAGATGGCGTATTACTGCAGAATGCTGTGGTAGCCATGCTGGTTAAGTGTGCCTTGAATTCTAAAAGAATCACTGACAGTGTCACTAGCAAAGCACCCCCACACCATCACACCTCCTCCTCCATGCTTCACTGTGGGAACCACACATGCAGAGATCATCCATTCACATACTCTGCGTCTCACAAAGACATGCCGGTTGGAACCAAAAATCTCAAATTTGGACTCATCAGACCAAAGGACAGATTTCCACCAGTCTAATGTCCATTGGACTTGGTCTTTTACCAAATAGGGCTATCTTCTGTATACCACCCTTACCTTGTCACAACACAACTGATTGGCTCAAACACATTAAGAAGGAAAGAAATTCCCCAAATTCACAAGGCAATTTTTAATTGAAACGCATTCCAGGTGACTACTTCATGAAGCTGGTTGAGAGAATGCCAAGAGTGTGCAAAGCTGTCATCAAGGCAAAGGGTGGTTACTTTAGTTCACCTTTAAACTATTAAGAACAAGCAGCATGAAACCTTAAAGTTAACTGATTCAGCAACAAACAAAAAAACTAAAGAAATGTCACAAATAAACTTCTGGTAATCACTCATTTTAATCCCCTGCTCTTTGCTCCTGCATTGCAGTACATGTCTCTCTCCTTCCCTGTTCTCATTTTCTCCTTTCTCCCCTCTGTTTGTCCATGTTCTCTGGGAGCCATCTTTGAGCAGCCATAGCGACGGGTGCAGTCTATAAATCACCTTTTCCCTCCACTGTCAACTCCAGGCTGCTCAGAGATGAGACAATGGCCATTATATCATAAGCACTGCAGAGCCAACCCCCATCTAGCTGGCTGCTGCTGTTAAAACCTATGCAACTACAAAGTCCCAACGTTTCGCTAATGTTAGCTGAATGTTACTGAACATAATGGACCAGTATAGCCTCTGCCCCCAATATCACTGCTTCGCTGAAATAATGCAACCAAAAAGTCCTAACGGTTTGCTAATGTTAGTTGAGCGTTAGTGTAGCCTATGACACCCACCTGGCTAAGCTTTGGGAGAAACTGACTGCAAGGTTTAGCTATTGTAGTTAGTGAAGCCTCTGCGTCATATAGTGATTTCTGAAGAGCTACATTTAAAAACCTATGGTTTTGGAAAGGTTAACAAAGTCAATATCGGACTGCTTCTAGAGCCACTATAAGCGCTCAGGTTTCGCTAAGGGTAGGACTCCGCCAAACATGTTCTAGGATAAGCATGTCCTAAGACCACCTGCAGTGACATCCTTCCCAAATATCTGTGGCATTGGTAGGGCCAAATTGAATCATGTGGGGACATTATTTGTATCACTATCTACCTATTCATTCCACAGATATTCTTTGACTTCAAGGAATTCCAGGGAGCTTGACGAAATCCAGTCCCTAGTGTTTCTATCCAGTCCTAGTCTTTTCTCTGCATGAACTAAACCTAAAAACACATTAAAACAAACTGAAATCCACATGTACAAGAGTTTTCTCTGGGGGAAAAAAGAAAACAAAAATAGGGCCTGTCCCTTTAAATCTCCCTCTGAAGTCACCTGTGTACAGCCCCCTGACAGTGGAACTTCCCTGGCCCAAACAACAGCTGCTCCCATCTCCTAGCAACAACCAGTTGATGGATGACCCCAAAGATGGATAATTACCATAAATCACTCTCTTTCTGCGTAGGAGAGAAAATGGCGAGGGAGAGAAAACAAAAGGCTTTCTTGGATACACCTTTCCATGAACCCTTGATGCATCGGTCACACTTTATTTGGTGAACATTTTCCATGAGGAAGTTAAGTTAGTAACCATCTCCCTGATTGGATAATCACCGGTTGCTGCCCAATCGGCTTGGTCGTAACAAAAAACTGCACTAGAGGAGGAGAGACAAAAGAAAACAAAGTGGACTGTGAAGGGAGAAAGGCAGCATGGGGGAGTGAATAGTGGTGAGAATGATGAGGGGGGGGGGGGGGGGCAAGAAGAGGCCATGACCTCACCAGTTCTGTCTGGGTCTGGTTGCACAATAACCCATCAATCAACCCGTCCCTGTACCCTCAGCCCTCCCCTATATTCACATGGGCTGTCTGCTTTGTACACCGCTGAGGAACAACATGCACACAGACAGGACACACACACACACACACTCTTCCCTGAAACTGACCCCTTGTCTCTGAGGGAAAAACCCACACAGCCTGTGGATGAGTCAGATTAGAGACAGCAAAGCTGGCTGCACAGGCAAACACATGTATGCACGCACAGACACAGTGATTGTCAAATCGAAGTAACTGATCACATGAGAACATCGTCTTCATTCCACAAAACAATGCCAACTCCATTCACATACAAACAACGTGACAGAAAATGGATCTTGTTACAGTATTGCACTGGTCTGTGTGGTCAAACAACCTCATTTATACCTTTTAAGTGTAACTGGAAAGTTCAGCAATGAACAAAAAGGGGACAGGAAAGAGTAACAATTCTGTCAGTCCACACGGGAGTGTGTGTGTGTTTATGCATGTGTGTTTGTGTTTATGTATGTGTGTTTGTGTGTGTGTGCTCCAAGGAGGTGGGGGGGGCGTGAGGCCTTTTCCTGATGGCCGTGACAGTGAACTGACAAAAGAGGGAGGCAGAGGGGGAACGAGAGAGGCCCTGAAGGAGGAGAGACACTAAATCACAAACTGGCCTTTCACAGAAGAAACCACGTCACTGGGGATCAATACCCACATCTCTGATTGTGTGTGTGTGTGTGAGTATGTGTTGTGTGCGCGCCTGTTCACAGTGGTGTGTGTTGAGATTTCCCAGGGTAGGGACATGACTCTTAGTAAACCATCCATAACAGCTTAGGAAAGAGAGAGAGGGGAGGAGGAGAAAGGGGAGACAAAGACAGACAGACAGACAGACAGACAGACAGACAGACAGACAGACAGACAGACAGACGCAGTAAGTGAAGGAATGTGCATGGTGAGAAATGGACAGAGTGACAGAGCGAAAGAGTGAGAGAGAGAGCAAAGAGAGAAGCAGTAAGTGAAGGAGTGAGCATGGTGAAAAATGGACTGAGAGAGAAAGAGTGAGAGAGAGCGAGAGCGCACGCGAGAGAGAGAGAGACAGGAAACCATCGCTCAACACAACATAATATCGTACTGAGGGCAGACTTTGGAGTGCTAGAACATTCTAGAAATGGAGACGAAAGAGAAGCTTACCTCCCTGGCAATTAAACTTTTGCACAGTCTCTGAAAGTGCCCTCTAACCAAGGGAATGGTGACTGTTGGGTTGATCTCGGAACAGTCGTGGAGAGAAATGTGTGTGTGTGAGCGCGCAGGGAGGGCAGTAGTGAGTGATCCCTGTCAGCTTGCATGTGGCAGCCAAAATAAATTAGGCTTATGAAGACAAACGAAAAAGGGGACCAGGCGAATGACTTGGTGGGAGAGATGCAGAGGAGAAGGAGGGGGAGAGTAGGAGAAGGGGGAGGATGGGTGGGGTTAGGGATGGGTGCATGTGAGATAGAGAAAAATAGAGAAAGAAGGAGAAGAGAGGGAGGGATATGTAGAGGACAGAAGGAAAAGACACGGACAGCTAGGAGAGACTGTGTGTGTCTGTATGTATTCCATCTGTGTATCATACAAACTTTACTTTCTGTGCTCTCCATCTTCCTCGGTCTCTCTCCCCCTCTCTCGGTCTCTCTCCCCCTCTCTCGGTCTCTCTCCCCCTCTCTCTCAGGCAGTGTCATATGCGGTCCAGTCTGTGTAGTCTGCCAAGGCCTGGCCCCTCCATGATAAATGACACGTGTCATTCTGTCAGCCCCTGCCACTGGAGCTGGGAGGCCCCTTAGTGATGTATGACCCGGCCAAGCTGGGCTAAAGGAAATCAGGGCCATTTTGGCAGCGAGTACCAAAAGACCACAGCCCTTTATACGATACCCTGTGTGTGTTCCTTTATACGAGACCCTGTGTGTGTGTGTGTGTGTGTGTGTGTGTGTGTGTGTGTGTGTGGTGTGTGTGTGTGTGTGTGTGTGTGTGTGTGTGTGTGTGTGGTTGTGTGTGATCACAAACTTTGCAAAGAGATATTTGAGAACACACACTATCTGATACACACACCTTGTAGGAACGTACGTGCACAGACACACACAGTCTAGAAAAGTACACCTCTCACATAATGAATAGTTCCACTCGTTCCATGAAACCCTATCCAATCTCCCTCCATCCACCCCAGAGACACTGACTTCATTTAATATACTGAATACCTCCAAATTGGACTGTTCATTTTATATCTCCTCAAGGGGAGTATAAGTGCATGTGGGTTTCTACCTGCATGTGTGTGTGTGTGTGTGTGCGCACGCTCGAGTGTGTGTGGTGCATTAGAAGCTGTCAGACATACTAGCAGAGGGAGACAAATCATAGTCATGGTCTTTCCAGCTGTTTCCCAAATGTGGTGTGCAGGGGAGAGAGTGAAAAGGCTTCACTTTGAGTTTTGTTGCTTGATGCTTCCCAGAGCCAGATAGCTGACAAACCAAGCCAAGGGGAATGGGACACTGTGGTACCACACACACACCTGGTCCGTCAACACCCTGCGCAAGCTGGTATAGGAACCGAGCCGATGCCAGCATCACACCAATATATAGTGCACACACACGCACACAGACAAGCGCACACACACACGCACACAGATATTCAACAGAAGACTGAACAGAAGTACAAAAAACTTTAACTGGGACATTCGATAGAATATCTTATCGTGTAATTCACAATTGTAAACGGTGAAAAAATTCCATATTGCACCATAACATACAATCTGGTGTACCTGACAGATTTAAAAGATATCCAAATGAAGGACCAATGAAAAACGAAATACTTCACTGACAGAAGTCTTTCATCAACCATCCACACCTGCCATTTTGTCAGATGTCTGAAAAATGTGTTTCCTAAAAAACAAAGCATCTAGTTGCCAGACAAAACACACACACAATGCACGGGTGTTGTGGGGACTGCGGTGGTAGTGGGGGTCGTGAACTTTGGATGACCCCATTTGATTGGGCGTTGGGCTGGGCTGAGACTCCGGGAAAAGGGAGAGAGAGAGAGAGAGAAAAAAAAGAGTCATTAAGGAGTGAGTGATGAGTGGCAGGCATGGCTGACCTCCTCCAGGCCTTTTCTCTCTCACACCCTCCCTCCCTCCCTCCCATTTGCTCTCCCTCCCTCTCTCTCTTAATGCTTCTCTTTCACTCCTCCTCCTCTCTCACTTTCTCACTTGCTCCTCCCTCGCTCCTCTCTCCCTACTTATCAGTTCCTTGTCTTTTTCTTTCTCTCTATCCTGCTCATGCTCTTTCTCTCTCTCCTCTATGCCCCACTCTCCCACCCAACCTCCCCCCTCACTGTTTCTCGCTCCTCCTCTCTTTACACTCACTCTGCCCTGCCCCTTACCTTCCTCTTTACCACTCCCTCTGTGCCTTTTGCACTCCCCCTCTCACACCATGCCGTCTCCCCCTTTACCTCCGTCTATTTTTCCTCACTGTCCGCCCCAAGACTTAGACACTCTATCCCTCTATACTGTAACGCACGCACGCTCGCACTCACGCAGGGCTAACAGCCCTTGCATTATTGGCAACGAACAGACAGTGAATATTTCGAATTCTCTATTACCAGATTATCACTGCAACGATCAAGTGCGATTAAACATCATCTGCAGAGCAGTGAAACGGCACACTTGCGTAGTGTGTTTGAGCTCTGCTACATTTTAGCTGGGAGTGCGCAGCGTCAACAATCTACAAATCACCTCGCATCACATTGTGTGATCAAATGGATCCCGTCAAAGTCGCACTGATAATTGGATAAATTATAATTAGTTTCAATCCAACCAAAAACACCTATAGTCAATTAACCTTTTAACCTCTGAACCTGTGTTCTCACAGGCAGACAGATACTGAAGGCGTCAACAACGAACCCAGGTCAATGATTGCCGGATGACCAGAGATATTAAAAACATGGATGTTTGAGTCAGCCACAATAGTTAGCCAATGTTCGACTTAGCTAACCACTGCCTGACTCTAGCTTTCTCGCTCTCTCAGTGTCAGACAGACAGGATTCAATCATTGCAGATGGCTTGATTAATTTTCCCCGCTGTGGGACAGATGAACAGTCAGCAGGAGTAGAAGACAGAGGGACGTACAGACAGACCACTTGAAAGACAGTCAGACTAACGCACACACAAGTCTTCAGACAGACCGTATGAGAGATTGAGTGACAAGACAGACATGGGAAAGAGAGACAGACATATGAGAGATCCGCTGAAAGGGCATACAGACAATTTGAAAGACAGAGAGTCTGAACAACCCACAGTAAGCCGTACTAACAGACAGACAGGTCTTAAGACAGACTGTATGACAGACTACGTGACAGGGCAGACATGACACAGACAGAGAGACAGACAGAGAAGGGGTCTGGAGGGTCTGGGGGCACCCCGCTGTTCCCTAAGACAGAAGACTTAGAGTTGAGCTTAGAGCCCCCCCAGTGACTGACACTGTCTGAGTCTGCATTGGACCAAAGGAAGCTTTCGGCCCATTTTGTGGCCACATGTGCCATCGAAGAAACCAGACAAAAAGCAGTAAATTACTCTCCTCCTTTCCCTCTCCAAAACCTATTGAGATTGTACAAGCAGGACGTATGGCGCTTCATGACTATCGACAGTGCTAGACCGAGGAACATATAAAACAGGTTTGCCAGAGTGCTGCATAGGACACAAGCTCACTGAGCCGAAGAGAGAAGTGCATTACACTCTCTCCTTTTGTCTTCTAGTTCATATTCTTATAACAGGCTCGCTGGCTCTGCGCGGTTACACCTTGAGGGAGAGAGAAGGGGATGAATAAAGAGAGAAAGAATAAGCGAGAGAGTATGAGAGTAGATTAAGGCAGAGAGGTAGACAAAATGAGAGAGAATATGAGAGAGAGAGAGGACAGAGGTAGAAACGAGAGAGACAAATAGGGAGAGAGAGCGAGAGAAAGAGAGAGAGAGCAATAAAGATGAGACCGAGACTGTGACAGAGAGATTGAGGAAGGAGAGAGAAATGGAAAAAGAGAGAGGGAGGTGAGGCTTCAGCAGAAAGCTGTGCAACCTGCCCTGGCGTCTGGTCCAGTCTCAAGGACAAACTGTCATCTGTGGGCAGTATCCATTCCCAGATATCTTATCTACAGGGCCCAGTAAACTGTTGTCCGGGAAAAAATTATATTCATTGCTTTTCTAAGACCCTTATCGGTTAAATAAACACTCCTCGGGGATAGAAATCCCCCCCATCTCAATGTGCTGAGACCAGCTTTTATCCATCAGCTCGCAGCAAAAACAGCACCAATTTTTATTTGTCTTAAGTCGTGATATACTGCGAACGCAGATTTAGAGTTGTGGATTTATATCGAAATGCCCCAAATCCCGAACAAAGGGAGAAAAAGATGAGTAGCATCGCAATGTAAACATCTCAACCCCAACAAGTAAGGTAGGGGAAACAAAACGCAAGGGGTTAACGCATTTCAAGTGAAACTTTAACGAGAGGAACGATACAACAACGTCTTGTAAAGCAGCACGTTTGACTTCTCTGTCAAATGTGTTGTTGTTACGGGATGTTTCTCCAAGTATGGCAGTTTAGTCACACATGCTTATGGCTTGTTGATACCCCTGGTGTGTCTGGAAAGCCTTATAGATGGAAGTCTGTGTAACAAGTCACTGATTAGGGGTTCAACATATTATTTTTCACTGGGCCTGGCTAACTGAAATGCACTCAGACAAAGTATTATCGGACTGGTCTTCTGGACTAAAGGCAATTTTAATGGAGGCTTAATCTGGGTCTGGGAAAAAATAGCCCTTGTTGACACAGCAATGTACTCTGAGTGAAAGGAAGAGAATCTGATATTTGATCAATGCTGAAGCCAAATGAATCCTGAGGAATGTTCTGGCACAATTTATTTGGAGCATTAAATGCCAACACCCTTCAATCTTTAGTCTTTGTGCTATCTAAGCATGAGGAAACTGCTGCTGATGTCATGAAACTTCCCAAGTGTCAATTGGCTGTTCATGACATGGCTTGATTCCATGTTAGCATGATTACACTAGCTAACATGGAACAATGTTGCCACCTTCAAGTAGTCGTTAATACACGCTACCCTATCAAAAGCATCCATCCAGAGCACGCACGCACACGCACACACACAGAAATTACTACCTGAAATGGGCCTGTATTTCATTTCCCCCCTCCCTCTCCTACCCTCAGCTTGCCCAAGGGTGTTAGGGCTCCTCAGCGTAAAATGGGGGGCCTGTGATAAGAGAGAGTGTGTGAGAGAAAGAGAGAGAGATTGTTCTAGACCCCACTGCCTCTAAGGGAACATATATCCACCTAGCAACAGCTGTCGGACAGTGTGTGTGTGTGTGTGTATGTCCATGCGTGTGTGTTGATGTCCAACATATATCCACCTGGCAACAGAGGCAGGACAGAGTTTGCAGGAGTGTGTGTGTGTGTGTGTGTATGTATGTATGTATGTATGTATCTGTGTGCACGTGTGTAGTGCAGACACATCTAGTCAAGGGCTAATAACAGCGTGGCGGGAGTCGCTGGCCCTCGTAAATCAATGGGGAGAATAATTGCTAATACACTGGTTATCGATTAACGAGGCTACCCCGCCGCCCGACGGCTCAATTTCAATGGGGGGCTTTGGCTACGTGCTAACAGTGCTAACACAGCGACAAGGGTAAAGTGTTATTTCTCTTGCACACAACACAGCTGGGCTGGGTGTTTTGTAGTGGGGGGTAGTAGAAATGACTGGGGGCCTCGCCAGTAATTCTTAATTGACACCTGTCAGGGTAATGGCGGCAGTCACAGCTGCTGCGGGAGAATTTCTCCCCACTCCTGTTCATCTGTCACTTTTAATACCTTTTCCTTGCAGTCCCCCGCCCCCCCGCTCTTTCTTTTTCACTACTTTTTTCACTCTCTTCCCTCCACTCACCCTTTAATTCACTCTACTACATTAGTGTCCAAAGCTTCTGCTATGGTAATAAAGAGGATTTTTATTTGTGTGATTTTGTTTCGTTTTGTACAGAGAGGTTAAGATAGGAAGTGGGAAACAGGCAGTTGATAAGTTAGGGGAGGAGCTACACAAAGTTCCCGGATGTTGATTTCTTCTGAAAGGCAGTTAGAGTTGGATATCAGAGAGCTGCTTTTTGTTTCTTGCTAATTGGTCATTCAGATGAAATAATACATGCTAAATATGGTCCAAAAAAAAGCATTGGCTGAAACTCACTGTCCAATATATAAAATAAAACAAAACATTGCGCTTGCGCCAAATGCACTAAACGAGCTCTTCACAAGTTTATCAATCCTTTACTCATAAAATTGTAATGGTTTGTAAAAACAAAAGAAAAATGAATCAAACTCTGTCACGTACTGGCCGTGTCAGAATTAGAGGTCAACCGATTAATCGGAATGGCCGATTAATTAGGGCCGATTTCAAGTTTTCCTAACAATCGGAAATCGGTATTTTTGGACACCGATTTGGCCGATTTAAAAAAAAAATAATGTTTTAAATGATTTTTTACACTTTTATTTAACTAGGCAAGTCAGTTATGAACACATTCTTATTTTCAATGACGGCCTAGGAACGGTGGGTTAACTGCATTGTTCAGGGGCAGAACGACAGATTTTTACCTTGTCAGCTCGGAGATTCGTTTTTGCAACCATCGAGTTACTTGTCCAACGCTCTAACCACCTGCCTTACATTGCACTCCACGAGGAGCCTGCGTGGCACGCTGACTACCTGTTACGCGAGGGCAGCAAGAATTAAAGCTAGCATTAATTAAACTAATAAAAAACAATCAATCTTCACATAATCACTAGTTAACTACACATGGTTGATGATATTACTAGTTTATCTAGCGTGTCCTGCGCTGCATATAATCGATGCAGTGCCTGTTAATTTCTCATTGAATCACAGCCTACTTCGCCAAACCGGTGATGATTTAGCACTGTCGTTGCACCAAACCTAACCATAAACATCAATGCCTTTCTTTAAAATCAATACACAAGTATATATTTTTAAACCTGCATACTTAGTTAATATTGCCTGCTAACATGAATGTCTTATAATTAGGGAAATTGTGTCACTTCTCTTGCGTTCCGTGCAAGCAGTCAGGGTATATGCAGCAGTTTGGGCCGCCTGGCTCATTGCGAACTGTGTGAAGTCCATTTATTCCTAACAAAGACCGTAATTCATTTGCCAGAATTGTACATAATTATGACATAACATTGAAGGTTGTACAATGTAAGAGCAATATTTTGACTTAGGGATGCCACCCATTAGAGAAAATACGGAACGGTTCCGTATTTCACTGAAAGAATAAACGCTTTGTTTTCGAAATTATAGTTTCCGGATTCAACCATATTAATGACTTCCCTGTCTTCCCTGTGGCTCAGTTGGTAGAGCATGGTGTTTGCAATGCCAGCATGGTGTGTGCAACGCCAGGGTTGTGGGTTCGATTCCCACGGGGGGCCAGTACAAAAAAGAAAAAAAAGAAATGAAATGCATGCATTCACAACTGTAAGTTCCTCTGGATAAGAGTGTCTGCTAAATGACTAAAATGTAAAAAATGTAATGACCAAAGGCTCGTATTTCTGTGTGTTATTATGTTATAATTAAGTCTATGATTTGATATTTGATAGAGCAGTCTGACTGAGCGATGGTAGGCAGCAGCAGGCTCGTAAGCATTCATTCAAACAGCACTTTCATGCGTTTGCCAGCAGCTCTTCGCAATGCATTGAGCTGTTTATGACTTCAAGCCTATCAACTCCCGAGATTAGGCTGGTGTAACCGATGTGAAATGGCTAGCTAGTTAGCGGGGGTGCGCGCTAATAGCGTTTCAATCGGTGACGTCACTCGCTCGGAGACTTGGAGTAGTTGTTCCCCTTGCCCTGCAAGGGCCGCGGCTTTTATGGAGCGATGGGTAACGATGCATCGAGGGTGGCTGTTGTCGATGTGTTCCTGGTTCGAGCCCAGGTAGGGGCGAGGAGAGGGACACAAGCTATACTGTTACACTGGCAATACTAAAGTGCCTATAAGAACATCCAATAGTCAAAGGTATATTAAATACAAATTGTATAGAGAGAAATAGTCCTATAATAACTACAACCTAAAACTTCTTACCTGGGAATATTGAAGAATCATGTTAAAAGGAACCACCAGCTTTCATATGTTCCCATGTTCTGAGCAAGGAACTTAAACATTACCTTTCTTACATGGCACATAATGCACTTTTACTTTCTTCTCCAACACTTTGTTTTTGCATTATTTAAACCAAATTGAACATGTTTCATTATTTATATGAGGCTAAATTGATTTTATTGATGTATTATATTAAGTTAAAATAAGTATTTTAAAAAAAGTAAAATCAGTATTGTTGTATTTGTCATTATTACAAATAAATTAAATAAAAACATAATCAGTCGACCTCTAGTCAGAATACCCAAACTAGCGTACTACATACTAAAAATGCATAGTATTTACTCATCGTCGCATACTATTTAGGTTTTGGAAAAAAGTATGCAGTATGCCACGGCTGCAGCGTACTACTTTGCTACGGCTTCGCATATATAACTGGCTAGCTAGTTTAAACATGAAGTTGTCTATCAACAACAGCAAGCTTTTGGGTATAGAGCTAACTTCAACTCCTGCTAAATCACGCAGCTAACGTTAGCTACAGTATTTAGCTACAGTAAAGGCACATCAGGCTACTTTTAGAAAACTATAGAATCTCTAAGACCTCCTTTTATCCGGGTTGAATTCATTGTGGGTGTGAAATTCACAAAAAGTTGACAATTCATTGAGAAGCCGAAATGAGTATGACATCCAGACATTTACAGCATTTTCGAAAAAATCACATACTATTTTTCCCCATTCTCAAACGGCCTACTATTTAGGAGGCTAGTATGGGTATTTGGACATGGCCACTGTAATTCAGTACACAGAGAAATCCTCACAGAGTCTGTTTGTTCTAGCTAATCGACACAAACAGAGGACTGCCTAACATCATACACCCTTTCCAAAAACACCATGTGACTGGCACTTATCAGTTAACACCCACATGACTCCGACACAGGTGCGCACTCTCCCTCACGCACGCACACACACAAACCTTGATGTAAGCTCAGAGAAGACTAGAGTGAGAGCCTATAAACTACCCTTATCCTCTCAAGTCAAAGGAAACATAGGAAAAGAGGAAAAACAATAACACACACACAAACACTTAACAATAACACACACACACACACAGTGTGATGGAGGCCGTTCAGACAGGGACTCTCCAGAGTACACATTGACCTCAGAGTGTACTCCGGACTTCCACTCTCTCTCCTCTCCAGGTCATGACTCTTCCTTTCTAACATTTAACTTTATCGTCTCTGTCTCACTCTCTCTCCGTCTCTGTCTCATGCTGATAGAAATGAGTGGACAGATGTATATCACACAGTACCAGTCAAAAGTTTGGACAAACCTACTCATTCAAGGGTTTTTCTTTATTTTTTACTATTTTCTACATTTTAGAGTAATAGTGAAGACATCACAACTATGAAATAACACATATGGAATAATGTAGTAAGCAAAAAAGATTTAAACAAATACAAATATATTTTCTAGTTTAGATTCTTCAAAGTAGCCACTCTTTGCCTTGATGACAGCTTTGCACACTTGGCATTCTCTCAACCAGCTTCACCTAGAATGCTTTTCCAACAGACTTGAAGGAGTTCCCACATATGCTGAGCACTTGTTGGCTGCTTTTCCTTCACTCCGCGGTCCAACTCAACCCAAACCATATAATTTGGCTTGAGGTTTGGTGATTGTGGAGGCCAGGTCATCTGATGCAGCACTCCATCACTCTATCACTCTCCTTCTTCAAATAGCCCTTACACAGCCTGGTGGTGTGTTGGGTCATTGTCCTGTTGAAAAACAAATGATAGTCCCACTAAGCGCAAACCAGATGGGATGGCGTATTGCTGCAGAATGCTGTAGTAGCCATACTGGTTAAGTGTGCCTTGAATTCTAAATAAATCACTGACAGTGTCACCAGCAAAGCATCCCCACACCATCACACCTCCTCCTCCATGCTTCACGGTGGGAACTACACATGCAGAGATCATCCATTCACCTACTCTGCGTCTCAAAAAGACACGGCAGTTGGAACCAAAAATCTCAAATTTGGACTCATCAGACCAAAGGACAGATTATCCATTGCTCGTGTTTCTTGCCCAAGCAAGTCTCTTTTTCTAATTGGTGTCATTTAGTAGTGTTTCTTTGCAGAAATTCGACCATGATGGCCTGATTCAAGCAGTCTCCTTTGAACAGATGATGTTGAGATGTGTCTGTTACTTGAACTCTGTCAAGCATTTATTTGGGCTGCAATTTCTGAGGCTGGTAACTCTAATGAACTTATCCTCTGCAGCAGAGGTATCTCTTGGTCTTCCATTTCTGTGGTGGTCCTCATGAGAGCCAGTTTCATCATAGCGCTTGATGGTTTTTGCGACTGCACTTGAAGAAACTTTCAAAGTTCTTAATTTTCCGGATTGACTGACCTTCATGTCTTAAAAGTAGTGATGGACTGTCATTTCTCTTTGCTTATTTGAGCTGTTCCTGCCATAATATGGACTTGGTCTTTTACCAAATAGGGCTTCTCTATGCCACCCCTACCTTGTCACAACACAACTGATTGGCTCAAATGCATTAAGAAGGGAAGAAATTCCACAAATTAACAAGGCACACCTGTTAATTGAAATGCATTCCAGGTGACTACCTCATGAATAGTTTTTTTATTTAACTAGGCAAGTCAGTTAAGAACAAATTCTTATTTACAATGACGGCCTAGGAGCAGTGGGTTAAGTGCCAGAGCAACAGATTTGTACCTTGTCAGCTCAGGGATTCGATCTAGCAACCTTTCAGTTACCGGCCCAACGCTCTAACCACTAGGGTACCTGCCCCCCCCATGAAGCTGGTTGAGAGAATGCAAAGAGTGTGCAAAGAGTGTGCAAAGCTGTGATCGAGGCAAAGGGTGGCTACATTGAAGAATCTCTAATATAACATATATTTTTATTTCTTTAACACTTTTTTGGTTACTACATGATTCCATTAGTGCTATTTCATAGCTTCACTATTATTTTCCAATGTAGAAAATAGTCAAAACAAAGAAAAACCCTGGAATGAGTAGGTGTGCCCAAACTTTTTGACATGTACTGTATATGCGAGAAAGACAGAATAAAACTCCCTCAGAGTGTATGGAAACTCAGCTCTCCCCGGCTGCGTAAAAGCTTGTTAAACCCAAGGATAGTTTTACCTCGGCGGCGCTGCTGCTGAGGCAGACGGCTTCACATCGTCACTCTCTTGGCACTCTTTTAATCCAGGCATATTTTTTTCACCACTCTTTCTTTTCCATAAGAGCAGTCATCGATCTTCATTTGTCACTTAACCTCCATGTAGATGAGGAAGGGGAGTATGTGTGTGTGCGTGTGTAACTCTTTGATTTCCTATAGGCCCCTGGCTGCAACCCCAGATGCAAATTGAAACTATTTGCGTTGAGGGATAAGGGGGCAAACATGACTATCGACTACAAGAGTCAATATCAACTGTTAATGAAACTTTGCATATAGCTTAGGTAACTATAGCTTGGGTAACGAGACAGTGGCAGCTACACACAGACTCGCACAGACACACACACATACCACAGCTTAGGTTAAGATATGCACACACACACACACACACACAGCTTATCATAAAAGAGAAGCAACGTCTGATAACCTGCAATGTCTGACAACCTGCAGTGCTACCAAACGTTTAGTCTGAAATCACAGGAAGAGAAACACCAAAAAGTAAGCAACATATAGCTTACATCCGTTCGTAAAGGAACCCCCCCCCCACTATATAAACAAACTGTACAGACGGAAGATAGATATCGAGGTGATGCAAGACAATATGCAATGCAACCTATACAATGTACTGACGCCTAGACCATCCCTGTTACAGGACACTTCTACAAGACTCATGGAAACTCAGCTTAGGTCTGAGGATCACCGCAGCCATTATCTAGCAGTGTTATATTGCCTCCGCAACTTCGAATTGATTAGCCAGGTAGTCCATTTGTCTGCTGCCCCCCACACCCCTTCTAAATAATTGAGTTAATACTGCGACTGGAGGTGTGTGTGTGTGCGCGACCGAACGTGTCTGTGTGTGGGGACCTGGGTTAATATCAACTTGATTACATCAAGGCAGCTGCGGAACTTGACACTTGCTGAATTTGTCAGCATTAATCGGCGGGGCCCTGTCACTAGATCCGTCAGCATCCCAGATAATTATGGAGTCGGGCTAATGATGCCGCCCGCTTGACGTCGAGCGAAGGGAGGAAGCTTAACTTTATCCCCCCCTCTCTTTCGGTTGATAATTAAGAGACTCATCTCCTTTTGACTGGGGAGAGCATCACTGGAAAAGGTGTGATTTTATGGAAAAGGCGTGTTTGTGTTGGTCGCAGTTTCTTGTTTGTCGTTGAGGTGATGAATAAGTATCTGAATATTATGGAGTTTATCCTGGGTAGGTCGTACAATAACATTTTTGCGTGTAGAGGTATAGAAGATAATTGTATTGCAAATCAACACTTATGAACACGTACTGTATTGCAAGTGGCAAATGGTACTATTACAACAAGACAAGACAAGGCCTCAATATCTTAACACCCTTGGAGAGAATCTCGGCATTGGTGATGACGTGAAATGTGACATTCTGCACTCTTGTAGTACAGGTTGCATCAAAGTGCAAATATCAATATAAATATTTTGATTACATATTTAAGTAGCATTTGCCGACAGTGGCAAAAGGTCAGAGTTTGTCACCCATAAGCTCTAGTATGAAAATCCACTACATATACACAAAAGCATGTGGACACCCCTCCAAATGAGTGAATTTGGCTATTTCAGCCACACCCGTTACTGACAGGTGTATAAAATCAGGTACACAGCCATGCAATCTCCATAAACAAACACTGACAGTAGAACGGGCTTACTGAAGAGCTCCGTGACGTTCAAAGTGGCAACTTCATAGGATGCCACCTTTCCAACAAGTTAGTTCGTCAATATTCTGCCTTGCTAGAGCTGCCCCGGTCAACTGTAAGTGCTGTTATTGTGAAGTGGAAACATCTAGGAGCAACAACGGTTCAGCCGCGAAGTGGTAGGCCACACAAGCTCACATACCGCAGAGTGCTGAAGCGCGTCTCACGTAAAAATTGTTTGTCCTCGGTTGCAACACTCACTACCGAGTTCCAAATTGCCTTAGGAAGCAACGTCAGCACAATAACTGTTTGTCCGGGAACTTCATGAAATGGGTTTCCATGGCCGAGCAGCCGCACACAAGCCTAAGTTGGAGGAGGAATAATGGTCTGGGGCTGTTTTTCATGGTTCGGGCTAGGCCCCCCTCCTTAGTTCCAGTAAAGGGAAATCTTAACACTACAGCATACAATGATATTCTAGACGATTCTGTGCTCGGTGTGGAAAAACTTGATTGGCCTGCACAGAGCCCTGACCTCAACCTCATCGAACACCTTCGGGATTAATTGGAACGACGAGTGCGAGCCAGGCTTAATCGCCCAACATCAATGCCTGACCTGACTAATGCTCTTGTGGCTGAATGAAAGTAAGTCCCCGCAGCAATGATCTAACATCTAGTGGAAAGCCTTCCCAGAAGAGTGGAGGCTGTTATAGCAGTGAAGGGGGGGACCAACTCCACATTAATGCCCATGATTTTAGAATGAGATGTTCGACGAGCAGGTGTGCACATACTTTTGGTCATGTAGTGTAACAAAGCTTCTCTGGACACATTTGTAAAGAAAAGTAGTACTCTCTTATATAACGACACTTGCGTTACATAGGCTACCGATTGTTTATCTCTGGCTTGAAAATGTATGAAGTACAGTAAGCCTACCCTGGACTTGCAAGTCACTCCAAATATGAGCGTCTTACAAAATAAAAACACACCCAAAATGAGAATGAAGCACCCACCCGGAGATCAAATGACTGCAGCAAAAATTGCTGCTGCTCGGATTGCGCCGCATCGAACGGAACTGCCAAAACCAACAGATGCAGCTATGTTGTTCCAAATGGAGGGGAGCTTGATGTACAGTAACTGGCCGTTATAGAAACAAGGTACAGCGCCCTCCGAGGGGCTAGAAATCACCATTAAAGCAGAGACCTCCATTTTAAAACAGTGATATTCAATCGTCTTTCAGTAAAATTAGGCTAGTTGTTTTCGCATTCTTCTTTCCCTGACTGCAGTGTGTGTTTGTCAAGATTTTCATTTAACTTAAAATATGTGTTTTGAGTTGTGTGTGTGTGTGTGTGTGTGTGCGTGCGTGTGTGGTGGGGGTGCATTTTTTCAGTAAGGAAGGAGTCTCTCTGTCACACAAACACACTAACTAGTTCTTGTCACAGTGTATTGACGGAGACCACCATATGTCACGCACTGGAAATAATGGAAAGACGATGCCTGCCAACTTTTGATTGAACATTACTGCCAGTGATGCATGTGCCTTTCACTAAACAGACAATTAAATCAATATTCAAATGCTGGATGGGAGTCGAGCAGGGAGCCGATTGTCGGTTAAGTGCACAAGCTGCTGGGTCAGATAATTCAGCAGCATTTTGTACAACTCAGTGCATGGTAAAACTAGGTTAAAGCATGCAATATATTCCCCTCCTGTTAAGTGTACACATTGGATACGTGCATACCATAATGACGTGCAGTGCAGTTTACCAGTCCCAAATAATGTTTTTGCTGTGGGTAGTTGCATGGTCCAATTTAGTACAATGTATTCACGACAGTCTCAAGCCATTGTATTTATTAAGAGTTGACTGTAGCTTACATGCGTCGTGACAAAAACCCTTCTGTGACGCCCTTTTCATAGGTTACCATTTTTTTTACTAGTTTATCCATATTACGTATTAATATCAGAATATCCTCACATTTATATCTCTGCAGTCAAGCTGAAATCACAGCCCCACAGAGTTCAAAGTCTCTCCTTCCCAACCTGCTTAACTTCACATTTCCAAAGTCTGTTTAATATTCTAGAACTGTTTTGTTCAGCAGCAGTCGGTAATGCCTGAACTTCAAAGGCAGTTTTCTCATTAGGTGACTGGTGGAAATCCCTGTCAATCATTCACTGTTCTAAGAAAAAAAACACCTCCAAAATGACAAGCTCAACTCTGGTCTTCTTTCATGATACTTCATAAAAATACCTAAGTGTCAAAGAAATCATTGTGCATCTCACCAAAAATATACACTATATAAACAAAAGTATGTGGACAGCCCTTCAAATTAGTTGATTTGGCTATTTCAGCCACACCCGTTGCTGTCAGGTGTATAAAATCGAGCACACAGCCATGCAATCTCTATAGACAAACATTGGCAGTAGAATGGCCTTACTGAACAGCTCAGTGACTTTCAACGTGGCACCATCATAGGATGCTATCTTTCCAACAAGTCAGTTAGTCAAATGTCTGCCCTGCTGGAGCTGCCCAGCTCATCTGTAAGTGCTGTTATTGTGAAGTGGAAACGTCTAGGAGCAACAACGGCTCAGCTGTGAAGTGGTAGGCCACACAAGCTCACAGAATGGGACCGTCGAGTGCTGAAGCGCGTAAAAATCATCTGTACTCGGTTGCAACACTCACTACCAAGTTCCAAACTGCCTCTGGACACAACGCCAGCACAAGTACTGTTCTTTGGGAGCTTCATGAAGAGGGTTTCCATGGCCGAGCAACCGCACACAAGCCTAAAATCACCATGCGCAATGCCAAGCGTCGGCTGGAGTGGTGTAAAGCTCGCCACCATTGGACTCTGGAGCAGTGGAAATACATTCTCTGGAGTGAAGAATCACACTTCACTATCTGGCAGTCCGGCGGACGAATCTGAATTTGGAGGACGCCAGGAGAACGCTTACTGCCCCAATGCATAGTGCCAACTGTAAAGTCTGGTGGAGCAGAAATAATGGTCTGGGTCTGTTTTTCATGGTTTGGGCTTGGCCCCCCCTTAGTTCCAGTAAAGGGAAATCTTAACACTACAGCAAACAATTACATTCTAGACAATTCTCTGCTTCCAACTTTGTGTCAACAGTTTAAGGGAAGGCCCTTTCCTGATTCAGCATGACAATGTCCCCGAGCACAAAGCGAGGCCATACAGAAGTGGTTTGTCAAGATCGGGGTGGAAGAACTTGACTGGCCTGCCCAGACCTCAACCCCATTGAACACCTTTGGAATAAATTGAAACGCCGACTGTGAGCCAGGCCTAATCGCCCAACATCAGTGCCTGACATCACTAATGCTCTTGTGGCTGAATGGAAGCAAGTCCCCGCAGCAATGTTCCAACATCTAGTGGAAAGCCTTCCCAGAAGAGAGGATGCTGTTATAGCAGCAAAGGGGGGACCAACTCCATATTAATGCCCATGATTTTGGAATGAGATGTTCGAAGCACTATCAAAGCTGAAAACAAAAAGTGTGCACTCTGCATTGGCTACTATAACCTCAAATATAATCTAGGTGAGTAAAATTGGTAGAGTAGCCTAGTGAATCGGGACAGAGCAGCCTAGTGAGTCTGGAGTAGCCTAGAGAGTCTGGAGTAGCCTAGAGAGTCTGGAGTAGCCTAGAGAGAGAGTCTGGAGTAGCCTAGAGAGTGAGTCTGGAGTAGCCTAGAGAGTCTGGAGTAGCCTAGAGAGTCTGGAGTAGCCTAGAGAGAGAGTCTGGAGTAGCCTAGAGAGAGAGTCTGGAGTAGCCTAGAGAGAGAGTCTGGAGTAGCCTAGTGAGTCTGGAGTAGCCTAGTGAGTCTGGAGTAGCCTAGAGAGTCTGGAGTAGCCTAGAGAGAGAGTCTGGAGTAGCCTAGAGAGAGAGTCTGGAGTAGCCTAGAGAGAGAGTCTGGAGTAGCCTAGAGAGAGAGTCTGGAGTAGCCTAGAGAGAGAGTCTGGAGTAGCCTAGAGAGTCTGGAGTAGCCTAGAGAGTCTGGAGTAGCCTAGAGAGTCTGGAGTAGCCTAGAGAGTCTGGAGTAGCCTAGAGAGTCTGTAGCCTAGAGAGTCTGTAGCCTAGAGAATCTGGAGTAGCCTAGTGATAGAGAGAGAGTCTGGAGTAGCCTAGAGAGTCTGTAGCCTAGATAGTCTGGAGTAGCCTAGAGAGAGAGTCTGGAGTAGCCTAGAGAGAGAGTCTGGAGTAGCCTAGTGAGTCTGGAGTAGCCTAGAGAGTCTGGAGTAGCCTAGTGAGTCTGGAGTAGCCTAGAGAGTCTGGAGTAGCCTAGTGAGTCTGGAGTAGCCTAGAGAGTCTGGAGTAGCCTAGAGAGTCTGGAGTAGCCTAGAGAGTCTGGAGTAGCCTAGTGAGTCTGGAGTAGCCTAGAGAGTCTGTAGCCTAGAGAGTCTGGAGTAGCCTAGTGAGTCTGGAGTATTGTCAACATACTCTTAAGAGTATTGGGGTGTTACTTTCTGATCTTGACACGCCCCAGCAGCCTCCCTCCGCCTCCTTCCCTTGTCCCTCCCCCGTGGTCATTAATCTCAAAGTATTTACCCCTGCTTGGGAACTTTGCTTTCAATTAGTCTTTTCTCCTGCTTCTCGACAGGGGCCAAAGTTGTCCTTTGAGTGGCTCAAGCTGTCAAGCGCATGCGCGTTTCCATGGTGAATGATTTACTGATTATTATAAGGAATGAATAGATCAAAGGGAGTCGCATGACAGGCGATCAATCAGGCATCAAATCAAGGATGGCAATCCACGAGTGGAATACAGAGACTCAAACACTAGATAAAATGAGCGAACACACGTTCAATTGCATTGGGTCTATTATCTCTGTGTGTGAAAGTTCAATAGGCCGATGGGTTTTGACAACCTATATGTGAATTTTAACCTGTGACAGAAAACTGGAAAGTATTTCCATGATCTACAGGCTGGCAAATACTTTTTTCTGGCCAATTTGAAAAAAGGTGTTACGTTTATCTCCTTTGGATTGTAAGCTAAATATGTATAACACAGATGGCTATTTTCCGTTATGAATGTGTGTCTATTTAGGGCTATTTTAAATAAGGATGGGAAAAGGCGAACTTGAGGATATGGACTTCAGGGTTGTGCTTACCTACGGACCGCCTTGGCGCTTGCTGCTTTCTCCTCGGCATGCTGCTGGTAGACTTTCCGCTTGACTTTTCATGCAGAGACCAAAATAAAAGACGACCCAAGAGGAAACCAGTGCAACGAAATCAAAGCAAATATCTCGTCGTTTTGTCCTTCTCTTCAACAGAATCGGAATAGAAATGTCGATTCCCGTTCTTTGACTGGCAAAGGAAGTCTGAGCGTCCGTGAAAGTATTATTTTTTATAAAAAACGAATTAATCTTTCCGCAATTGTTTGGCAAATGTCAAGAACCCAATAGCATATCTCTAAACAAAAAAATGTTTCTCTATGGATGTTTTGAGTAGAAACAGAGTAATAACTCATTGCATGATGATCAAAAATAGCAAGACCTCCGTTTAGGTTTCAATATAACCGTGGAGAACGTGGACAGCAGCCAAAGCCTCTTCAATCCCGCCGTGCTTCCACGAAAGAAAGGATTCCACCCCTAGAACGACACTTTATAACCGATTTTTCGCGTAGAAAGTAACAAAGAAGTCTTTCAATGTATCACAAACTTCCACGGCGATGGATAGCGTTCCAGACTGTGTTTCCGCACAGGTGCTGTTCGGTTGCTCGATCTCTGCAAGTCGACACAAAATGGGAGAGAGAGAGATGGGATATGGACATTAGAGGGTTATGTCAATCAGTCCGTGTCAGTCATGATAGCCACGGCAGAAAGCTCAAACCAACAAGCTACTTTCTGTCTCTCTTCAAGCGACCGAAACACCCCGAGCTCGATTCGGATAGCCTATTCCGACGATACTCACAAAAATGATGTCCTTTCGGCTTTCATGTGGACAGTTGATGTATTACTGCTCCAAAGACTTTTCCTAAACAAACGAAACGCCAACAGCTACTCCACGAAAGGATACGAATGTGGGACCTATTGCTTATGTTTTACTCCAGATGGCGAAGCGGGGGTCTCGTCTCCGCAGTGAGAAATATGTATCGCACATTGGTGGGGGGGATGCGCGACTGATCAGACAGGCTCGACTGATAGACAAGACACATCGAGATGCCTTTCCTGCCTCTCCGTTACTCCACCCCTCTGGAAGCGTCACTCTGACAGTCAGAGCCCACCGTGTCAATCTTTTTAATTGTTCCGTTTTTTTCTCGCCATTATTTTCTATAACAGGATTATAAAACAGCCCCTGTCCAATGCAGTGCTCTGCTGAATAACGTGTCTCCACGTCCATGCATTACGATGGTTCGTTTTCTAATTCGTTTTTAGCACACGAGACAATAAGCCAACACGTAGGCCTATGTCTTAGGTTATTACTGCCTTCGTTTTGCATGGACTGCAAAATAGAAAGAACTGATAATAAATAAACAGAAAATAACAGTGACAGGATATTCTGTAGGCTCTCTGTCCTGCTATTCTTTGTTGAACCTTTTTAGGCCATATATTAGATTGCAGAGCTTCTGTAAAGGTATTTAGCATTTTTACCTCTTCAGTGACACCCTTAAAAAATGGCCATTGAAAGTTGCAGATTGATTCGCTACACCTTGCTAAGAAGTGACTATTTCGCATGGGAAGGGGAGGGGCGCCGAGTGCACAGGTCCACTGTGACTGCAACAGTGCACTGCACTCCATCCCTATTCATTACTTATTCATCAATTTCTAACATTCACTATGTTATTAACATGCTGATACAACTGATTCTGCCCGACTGCACCGAGGAAGAGTGGCTATTTGTACAATAACTGATAGCCAAGCTGTTGAAAGTATTCTATACCTACGACATCAAGAGAACCCCAATTGACCGTGCAGTTAGTTTTCCTTTTCTTTTTTATGAGGCGCTCTTTAGCTACTGTGCGAGTGCATCTGTTACCTAATGCACTTTTGATGGCGCTAATTAGGCTAGCCTATAACTTGGGTGACATTGAAGCTGTGTTACGTTGCTCAGCAGTGTATACGCACGTCTCTACCCATCACCCCATGCAGCGGATATTTGGGAGAATTTCCCAGCGCAGCCCAGCTTCCATCACCACCACGGCCTCTGGTTCTTGCAAATGCACCAACTCTATACACATTCTCCGGCGCATGGATGCGTCTTTGAGAGACGGATTAACTTTCCAACGCCCGGGCGGCCGGCAGACGAACCTTGCTTAAAACTGACCCTGGGTGAGTTCTCGGGAATTTGCACCATATGTTAGCCTCTATCTGTTCAAGTTTCACGCCGCACGACTTCACTCTTTTTTTAAAATGTTAGATATTTTTCTCAAGTCAAAAAGTAACAAATGACTAACCAAGAGACTAATGTCATCGTTTTACCCCCTAAAATAAAATCCTTACTTCTCACTGTGCGACATTCTTGAGACATTGCCAACGTGTTATCAGAATGATCGTATGTGGTGGTCGGAGGGGGCTAATAATGTGGCAATATTTCCAAGTACATCCCTCCATCTACCCTGGCATGCCTGTCGCGATTGATGTTTCCTACGTCACTAATCTTCAGTCAGATAGTGAGTGCATCGGGAAGTAGAGCTGACACGGACAGGCGAGGGTTTTATGCACATTATGGACAGAGCTCGGTGTTATAGGAGCTTTTTCATAGTGAATAGGCCTCCTGAGTTTTGAAAGATTATACGACTTCTCTAGCTGCGTTTTACAGTTGTAAGTGTTCGGTTTGACTATTGGAACATTTGAATTGTAATTTCATATTCTTAAACGACATTATTTTACACAGTTGTTGTTGTTATTATTGTTGTTGTTTTTATTATTATTTTGACCGTGTAATTTAACATAGGATACCCATGAGATGTGTTAAGCTAAGTGACATACAACCTTTTTGGTCAACAGTCAAAAACAATGAATATATGTTTTGTGCTACTTAATACAGATTTATACCTTATGGAATTATATATATATATTAATATATATTTGATCCGATGTTGATCCATGCAACCTTTCACCCTGCCTTAGTTGTACGCCCTGTCCAGTGTGCAGTTTAGCATACCAGCGTCTTGTGTTGTCTTCTTGTTTGGATTCTTTCTTTCTATAAGCTATTGCTGGCATTTTTGGTGTAATTTAGGTATAGACCAGTTGACAGAATTTAGAAGTTAGGCTATTAGAAATATGACAAACTATTCAACCAAAACTGTGTAGCATAGTGTATTACATTTATTGTGTAGAGCTTAATTTGTTGCCCGTTATTCACCAGTGAATGCTCTGACGATAACAGAACACTACGCAAAATGTATTTTTCAAGGCAAAAACCTGTTCAGGAGAAGTTTTACCACGGGTTCGTAATGGTTCATACTGAATGAAGACACTTCTCGACAATGCTTTCCTCCTCTTGCTCAATAACAATGCAGTTCAACTTTAACTCAAAGTGATTGTCATTTGACATTCCCGAGGAACTTGCACAAAATATGCCTGCTAAATAATGTGTTTAATTTAGAGTTCATAGGTTTTTTGTTAGCTAAAAAGCCCTGAGTGTATGACATTTTCCCAATGCATTGTGCTGGGTTCAAAGTAAGATGTAAAATAATTAGGTCCTCCTTGTTCTCTCCTGTGTTTTTAACTTTCATAATATGCATGGCATTGAAAATGTGTTATAATATTTATGCGACGATCATATGGACCGAAAGTGAAGCTCTGCAATATTGTAGGCCTATATTTTAATTGAGGTGCTATTTCACATGTGTTTATTATGGAAAATGTATCTAGATACACATATTATATGTTATGCGATATTATCCATATTACACCAAAGCACACATCGTGCTGTTTGCTTTCTTGTCAGCCCAAAGGAAGGCAGTCACATGCAGCTCACACATACATACATGCATGCACATCGCAAATACATACATTGGTATACAAACACATACATATGCATGCACGCACGCATGCAAACACACACGCAAGCAATCACACACACGCAAACTCACATACACACGCACGTGGTGTTGTCAGTGTGTGGCTCCATAAACTTACATCATAACTATAATTGTTGCTGAATGACCCTGATGACTCAACACAAACGCCCTATCACATAGGGTTCAACTGGGAAACAAGATGGTGGCTGGCTGTACGTCCCTAGGGATTTTTCAATAGGAGATGTGTTTAGGGCAATATATTTAAATAATGTAGCAAAATCGCACGACCCGTGCACTAGCCTAACCTCTCGTAATATGTTTGTCAACAACAAAGTATTTTCAGTAGTGTCCACCACTATTCACAAGTTGCTGTGGTGAGCAATGCTGATGCATTACTCCTAAATCATTACATTTTATTGTGTACTTACAATGTCATTAAATATTGGGTATAACTTATTTGATGTATTTTTACCTTATTTACAAGATTATTACAAAGAAGATTCCACAATACCATAGTAATAACATAGCCATGAAATCTACAGGACACAAAAAAAGAATTTGAATTCAACTTTTTTAATTAACTTTGAATAAAACTAAAAGCAGCCATGCTGATAGTACTTTACACCACACGATTCATTCTATCATGAACATTGGAAAGATCAAAATAACTGAATCTTTGAGAAAGAACATGGTGATTCTAAAAGAGACATGGCTAAATGCAGAGTCAGATGGCACCCTGTTGAGAGCATTGCTACCATTGTCAGTAACAACATAGAATGAAAATCGGAGGCCAGACCATAACTCCCTGGAATATTCTTGGAATTGTGTTGCAGTTCCTTGGAAGTGGGTGTCTGAGGACACGTACGGCATATCCAGTGACAAGATTGAAGGTTTTTTTTTATATTAATTTTTATTTTTGTAGTGCTAGGTGCTAGCGCCTTTGAAGACATATTTTTTTCTTTTTACAATTTTTTTCTCCCCTTCCTTACAGCCAGTCATAGTGAATCAGTGCATTATGGTCCAAATTGCTTCTAAACTACACAAACCTAGGACGCCTTCACACATGTCCACACACATGTATGTCAAGATCTTACACATTTGCAAACAATAACATGGCATAGTCCCATTTCCCCCGTCACATATCAAGTACCTTTTCATACTGACACAATGACAACGCGACGACGAGTCACCATCGTTTTGTGTCACCGTGGTCTCAGTTTTTTCTATGTTGAAAAAAACTCCCTTCAGTACCTGTGAACATGTTCATGTAGTTATAATGTACTGTATATTTGCATACATTATGTTCTTTTTTCTTGTTCTTTCTTTTTTGTATAGATTGGTTGACGTGAACACGCACGGAGGGTATGGATGGTGTACAGTGATACCAGTGAGGATGAAGCTACCATTTCATCCCTGATTTTACATACTACATCGGCTAAAGGCCCAGTGCAAGAAGGTGAGGGAACATTCCTAAAGTAGCCTACTGTTTACTCAAACAAACAGCCTCATCCCAAACATTTGTGATATACAAACTAAATGTATATGGATTTTATTTTTAAGCTTTTATTGATAAGGTAAGGATAAGATATTTAGCCATAGCTAGATTACTCTTTAACCCCTTAACTTTACAGCCCCTAAATGTAAGATGGAAACGGGTAAGATGGCAATGTAATATCCATGAAAAGTTTCTCAAACATGTCAAGAATAGTAATGGAAGTTTTTGTAAAGAAAAGTCTTGAAGCTTACTGTTACATGTCTACAACGGCAGAAAATGTTTAGCCAATGTATTTATTTTGTCACTAATTGACACTTGTTTGACAAATTAACTTTTTTATTATATGTAAAGTTTGGATACAAAGTGCTACGTCTATATTTATTCATTATTACATTTTCAGCAAAGTTTCTGACAAAATGTTTGAGTGTGATGCTTCTTTTGACCTGCTATCAGAGAACCTCATTGTCAGTCACACTAAGAAACAGGGGCGGACTGGAGATACAACTCACCACTATAAATAACTGAGCCGCTTCTCTAGCCATTTTGTTTAACTCCCTGCTGTGCTGCCTATCTGTCTCAGCATCTTCTCACTCTGTGCTTCTTCTTGTTCTCTGTCTATCTGCCTGTCTGTCTGCTTAAGTTTTATAGGCATACGTTATAAAAGCCAAGCGAACAACATAGGCTATATTGTAAATTAGTGCCTGTCATATGTGTTCTGCAGCAACACTAACCCTAAGTTTTACTTACTATTACAGGGCTCCAGACTAACATTTTCCCCTGGTGTCACTAACTTTTACAGTTGATGGCACCAGCCCAGGATTTGGTTGGAGCCAAATCACGAGTAACCGTCTTGTAAAGTAATTCATAGTTCTTTATTATTTATTATACTTCTTAGACTACTGAGGTATTCAAGAAATGTTTTATCTAACACATCCAAGCAGGAATGCATGATTCAAGATATTATGATGTTCAGCCTAATCCAGTGATTGTCATGGAATTTTGGATTGACAGTTAGACTATAGTTTAGAGCTGGGCGATATGGGAAAAAAAATCCATACCGTGATAAATGGAAAATGTTTTGGCGATAATGATAAATCAGGGATAAATTAAGATAAATCATTTTTGGGGGATGTACTAGAGCTGGGTGATATGGGCAAAATGTTATTTTGTGATAAATGTAACTATTTTGCTCGATAGCAAAAAATACAACAATGTATTTTTTTTATGGACAGTTACTTTAAATTAGCGGCAGGTCTTTAGACCTTTTTTCCTAGTGCCAATTAAGATACCTGCTATGGTAGCCTATGATTGAAAAAGTAAGCTATTTCATCTAACATATCCAAGAAATGAATGATTGATATTTTGATATGTAACCTGTCAAAATAGGATCCAGAATGATCCAATTTATTTCAGGCTCTTCAGAGAATTTGCCGACATCTTTGTGCATATTGGCCTATACTATAGGCTACATTATTCACCACCTGAGGAAGTGGGAACTCAAAACAATTTGCTAGATTGCTAAATCTAAATATGATATTGTTGCTATACACTGAGGGTACCAAACTGAGTGCTCTTTCCATGACGTAGACTGACCAGGTGAATCCAGGTGAAAGCTATGATCCCTTATTGATGTCACTTGTTAAATACACTTCAATCAGTGCAGATTAAGGGGATGAGACGGGTTAAAGAAGGATTTTTAAGCCTTGAGACAATTGAGACATGGATTGTGTATGTGTGCCATTCAGAGGGTGACTGGGCAAGACATAATATATAAGTGCCTTTGAACGGGGTATGGTAGTAGGTGCCAGGTGCACCGATTTGATTGTGTCAAGAACTGCAACGCAGCTGGGTTTTTCACACTGTATTAATGGTCCACCATCCAAAGGACATAAAGCCAACTTGACACAACTGTGGGAAGCATTGGAGTCAACCTTGTAGAGTCCATGCCTTGATGAATTGAGGCTGTTCTAAGGGGAAAAGGGGGTGCAACTCGATATTAGGTAGGTGTTCCTAATGTTTTGTACACTCAGTGTACAACCATGCAGCACAGGATGCTGCTGAGGGGAGGAAGGCTCATAATAATATCTGGAATGGATGCTCGGCTCCAGCCATTATTATGAGCTGTCCTCCACTCCGAGTATTTGATACCGTTCCCCTGATTCCGACTCCAATCATAACCACAAGCGCGTCCTTCCCAATTAAGATGCCACCAACCTCCTGTGCCATCTAGGCTAATTGATGAATCTATCAGTAAAGGTAGGCTAATGTCCTACAAAGACTTTCCAGCGCTAGGCCTTGCCTACTTGATGTTGGCCTATTCGCTGCAAATGGCGCGCTCTACTGCGCTCAGCAGGCGCATCAAAACCACCCTACAGCCTACTCCTATTGTAAAGTGGTGCCATGAACTCAATATTAAGAAGTGAGAAATAAATCATATACTCACAGAAAGCTGTGACTCTCCTCTCTGTAACTAGAACAACAGTAGTTGCTTTGAAAACTGTATTTGTACCATTATTGCATTTTGAGCAACGTGATATGCGTGTGCTTTCAGTAGCGGTGTGTGGGTAAAATCACTCGGGAAGCCAGAAAAAAAGCCATAATACAACCTATGTGCTGTGATAATTGCGTTGTTTGCTTTATAACCTGTTAGTTCACATGCCTTGCGACAGTGATATGTAGTGCATTTGGAAAGTATTCACACCCCTTGACTTTTCCCACATTTTTTAAGTCACAGCCTAATTGTAAAATTTATTGAATTGTTTTTTCCCCCTCATCATTCTACACACAGCACCCCATAATGACAAAGCATAAGTATTCAGACCCTTTACTCAGTACTTTGTTGAAGTACCTTTGGAAGCGATTACAACCTCGAGTCTTCTGTGGTGTGATGCTACAAGCTTGGCACACCGGTCTCTGCAGATCCTCTCAAGCTCTGTCAGGTTGGATGGGGAGTATTGCTGCACAGCTACAGTGCCTTGCGAAAGTATTCGGCCCCCTTGAACTTTTCGACCTTTTGCCACATTTCAGGCTTCAAACATAAAGATATAAAACTGTATTTTTTTGTGAAGAATCAACAACAAGTGGGACACAATCATGAAGTGGAACGAAATTTATTGGATATTTAAAACTTTTTTAACAAATAAAAAACTGAAAAATTGGGCGTGCATCCTGACGTGATGCTTGGCATTCAGGCCAAAGAGTTCATCTTGGTTTCATCAGACCAGAGAATCCTGTTTCTCATGGCCTGAGAGTCTTTAGGTGTCACGTCCTGACCATAGTAAGATGTTATTTCCTATGGTAGAGTAGGTCAGGGCGTGACAGGGGGTGTTTTGTGTTTTTCTATGTTTTCTATTTCTATGTTCTTAGGTTCTAGTTTTTGTATATCTATGTTGGTTTGTTTGGGATGATCTCCAATTAGAGGCAGCTGGTCCTCGTTGTCTCTAATTGGAGATCATACTTAAGTAGGGGTTTTTCTTCCTGGGTTTGGTGGGTGATTTATTTTTGAGTAGTGTTTGTTTCTCCTCTGCGTCACGGTTTGTTGTTTTGTCATTTCAGTTATTTGATGTATTGCATAGTTTCACAGAGTAAATAAAATGTGGAACTACACACACGCTGCACCTTGGTCCTGTCCTTTCGACAACCGTGACATTAGTTGCCTTTTGGCAAACTCCAAGCGTTTTTTTTACATGTGCCTTTTACTGAGGAGTGGCTTCCGTCTGACCATTCTACTATAAAGGCCGGATTGATGGAGTGCTGCAGAGATGGTTGTCCTTCTGGAAGGTTCTCCCATCTCCACAGAGGAACTCTGGACCTCTGTCAGAGTGACCATCGGGTTCTTATTCACCTCCCTGACCAAGGTCCTTCTCTCCCGATTGCTCAGTTTGGCCGGGCGACCAGCTCTAAGAAGAGTCTTGGTGGTTCCAAACTTCTTCCAATTAAGAATGATGGAGGCCACTGTGTTCTTGTGTACCTTCAATGCTGCAGACATTTGTTGGTACCCTTCCCCAGATCTATGCCTTGACGCAATCTTGTCTCGTAGCTCTACGGACAATTCTTTCGACCTCTTTGCTTGGTTTTTGCTCTGACTGTCAACCTTATGGGACCTTATATAGACAGGTGTATGCCTTTCTAAATCTTGTTCAATCAATTGAATTTATCACAGATGGACTCCAATCCAGTTGTAGGAACATCTTAAGGATGATCAATGGAAACAGGATGCACCTGAGCTCAATTTCAGTCTCACAGCAAAGGGTCTGAATACTTATGTTTTTTATTATTTATACATTTGCAAACATAAAAATAAATGTTTTTGCTTTGTCATTATGGGGTATTGTGTGTATATTGCTGAGGATTTTTATTTATTTAATACATTTCAGAATAAGGCTGTAACATATCAAAATTCAGAAAAAGTAAAGGGGTCTGAATACTTTCCGAAGGCACTGTATAGGCCTAAAGGCCGATACCACAAGAAGACATAGTGGCAGAATAAATGCATTACAAAACCTGCAAGCAACCTCTGTCCGGTGAAGTCCACAAGGCATATTGCATCTAACAAACAATTACATGATCTACAACATGGTCAAGCAAGTTAATTGCTAAGTAAACAGGTGCTGCCTCTACTATTCCAGCATCGTTTCAACTTCAAAATGTCAAAATCATCAAATGACTCATGCTTAGTCTAATACAGTGACAACTAAAAGATACCAAAAACAATTTAGTCAAGTCAACATAAGCTAAATATGATGTGGCTGTACATAGTTCTGGTTTCTGTGTGTGTGTATGTATGTTTGTGCAAGTAGAAAAAACATGTTGACTCACCCTACTTGTAGAGAAACGCCAATGCCATCCTCCTCTTTCATGTGATGAAATGGTCTATCGCTCTACAGTACACGCCTTTATTAATTTTTGGTCCTAGGATACCTGGCTAAACTTAACTTACTTTCATGGGCAATGTTAGCTAGTTAACATTAGCCTTCTACATCTAGCTACATATTGAACGTTCATCCTCTCAGGCCAGGGTACAATATATGAATTAATGGTTGGATCAGAATCGCCATTATAATCAAATCAATTCAAAATCAAATCAAACTTTATTTGTCACATGCGCCGAATACAACAAGTGTAGACTTTACCGTGAAATGCTTACTTACAAGCCCTCAACCAACAGTGCAGTTAAAGAAGAACATTTTTACCAAGAAGACATATAAAAAGTAATAATAAAAAGTAACACAATAAGAATAACAATAACGAGGCTACATACAGGGGGCACCGGTACCGAGTGAGTGTGCGGGGCTACAGGCTAGTTGACGTAATCTGTACATGTAGGTGGGGGCAAAGTGACTATGCATAGATAACAAATAAACAGGGAGTAGCAGCAGTGTACAAAGGGAGGGGGAGGGGGCGGGGTCAAGGTAAATTGTCCGGTGGCGATTTTCTGAATTGTTCAGCAGTCTTATTGCTTGGGGGTAGAAGCTGTTGAGGAGCCTTTTGGTCCTAGACTTGGCGCTCCAGTACCGCTTACCATGGAGTCTCTGACACCACCTACTATTTTATTTATTTATTTAACCTTTATTTAACTAGGCAAGTCAGTTAAGAACAAATTCTTATTTACAATGACGGCCTAGGAACAGTGGGTTAACTGCCTTGTAGAATGACAGATTTTTACCTTGTTAGCTCGGGGATTTGATCTAGCAACCTTCCGGTTGCTGGCCCAACGCCCTAACCACTAGGTTACCTGCCACCCCCGCCCCATCCAGGACCTATTATATAGGTCCTGGATGGCAGGAAGCTTGGCCCCAGTTATGTACTGGGCCGTTCGCACTACCCTCTGTAGTGCCTTACGGTCAGATGCGGAGCAGTTGCCATACCAGGCGGAGATGCAACCGGTCAGGGTGCTCTCAATGGCAGCTGTAGAACCTTTTGAGGATCTGGGGACCCATGCCAAATCTTTCAGTCTCCTGAAGGGGAAAATGTTTTTTCGTGTCCTCTTCACGACTGTCTTGGTATGTTTGGACCGTGATAGTCTGTTGGTGATGTGGACACCAGGGAACTTGAAACTCTCGACACGCTCCACTACAGCCCGGTCGATGTTAATGGGGACCTGTTCAGCCCTTCTATTCCTGCAGTCCACGATCAGCTCCTTTGTCTTGCTTACATTGAGGGAGAGGTTGTTGTCCTGGCAACACACTGCCAGTTCTCTGACCTACTTCCTATAGGCTGTCTCATCGTTGTCAGTGGTCAGGCCTACCACTGTTGTGTCATCAGCAAACTTAATGATGGTGTTGGAGTCGTGTTTGGCCATGCAGTCGTGGGTGAACAGGGAATACAGGAGGGGACTAAGTACACACTCCCTGAGGGGCCCCAGTGTTAAGGATCAGCATGGCAGACGTGTTGTTGCCTACTCTTACCACCATGGGCGGGCCCGTCAGGAAGTCCAGGATCCAGTTGCAGAGGGAGGTGTTTAGTCCCAGAGTCCTTAGCTTAGTGATGAGCTTCGTGGGCACTATGGTGTTGAACGCTGAGCTGTAGTCAATGAACAGCATTCTCACATCGGTGTTCCTTTTATCCAGGTGAGAAAGGGCAGCGTGGAGTGCAACTGAGATTTCGTCATCTGTAGATCTGTTGGGGTGGTATGTGAATTGGAGTGGGTCTAGGGTATTAGGGTGGATGCTGTTGATGTGATCCATGACCAGCCTTTCAAAGCACTTCATGGCTACCGAGGTGAGTGCCACGGGGTGGTAATCATTTAGGCAGGTTACCTTCGCTTCCTTGGGCACATGGACTATGGTGGTCTGCTTGAATCATGTAGTTATTACAGACTCGGTCAGGGAGAGGTTGAAAATGCCAGTGAAGACACTTGACAGTTGGTCCGCGCATGCTTTAAGTACACATCTTGGTAATCCGTCTGGCCCAGTGGCTTTGTGAATGTTGACCTGTTTAAAGGTTTTGTTCACATCGGCTACCGAGAGCATTATTACACAGTCATACAGAACAGCTGGTGCTCTCATGCCTGCTTCACTGTTGCTTGCCACGAAGCGAGCATAAAAGGCATTTAGCTCGTCTGGTAGGCTCGCGTCACTGAGTGAGCTTGCGTCTGGGTTTCCCTTTGTAGTCCATAATAGTTTTCAATCCCTGCCACATCCGACGAGCATCAGAGCCAGTGTAGTAGGATTCAGTCTTAATCCTGTATTGATGGTTCATCTGAGGGCATAGCGGGATTTCTTATAAGCGTCCGGATTAGTCTCCCGCTCCTTGAAAGCGGCAGCTCTAGCTTTTAGCTCGATGCGGATGTTGCCTGTAATCCATGGCTTCTGGTTGGGTGGGGACGACTGTGGGGATGACGTCATTGATGCACTTATTGATGAAGCCGATGACTGAGGTGGTGTATTCCGCAATGCCATTGGATGAATCCCGAAACATATTCCAGTCTGTGCTAGCAAAACAGTCCTGTAGTGTAGCATCCACGTTATCTGACCACTTCACTATTGAGCGAGTCACTGGTACTTCCTGCTTTAGTTTTTGCTCGTAAGCAGGAGTCAGGGGGATAGAATTATGGTCAGATTTGCCAAGTGGAGGGCGGGAGTGAGCTTTGTATGCATCTCTGTGTGTGGAGTAAAGGTAGTCTAGTATTCTTCCCCCTGTTTGCATATGTGACATGCTGGTAAAAATGTTGCAAAATTGATTTGCCTGCATTAAAGTCCCCGGCCACTAGGAGTGCCGCTTCTGGGTGTTACAGTTTTTAATGTCCCGTTGGTAGGATAATCTCAATCGTAGGTCATCAATTTTGTTTTCCAATGATTGGACGTTAGCAAGAACAACGGAAGGCAGTGGGAGTTTACTCGCTCGCCTCTGGATTTTCAGAAGGCTGCCCGATCTGCGGCCCCTTTTCCGGCATCTTTTCTTCACGCAAAGGCATGGATCTGGGCCTGTTCCAGTGAAAGCAGGATATCCTTTTCGTCGGACTCATTAAAGGAAAAAGTTTCTTCCAGTCCGCGGTGAGTAATCGCTTTTCTGATGTCCAGACGTTCTTTTCGGTCATAAGAGCCGGTAGCAGCAACATTATGTACACAATAAGTAAAAGTTACACAACAAAAAATTGGTTGCGAGAATTAAAAAAAAAAAGATAATTGGCCAGTACGGAGAATTAAGTAAAACCACAAGTCCAAATCCTTGTCTCCATCCATGACTAATTTAGGAAAGGGACAATTTTATTAAGCTAGCTAGCAACCTGAGCACAACAACACAACGAGATGCAATGATTCAAGTTGTTTCTGTCAATGATGTATTCTCTCAATGTGATTTAATAGGAGGGATGCCAAATCCAACTGGCTTCCCTTTACATTTTTTTTGGTGCGCCAGGACCATTCATAGATGAGCTCACTCAGTTTAGCTCAACGCTGATTGGCTATTATTTTATACTTTTTTTATCAAGGGAGGCCAAATGTTCGCTGGCTTCCCTTGCTTCAATGCTACGGGTGGCAACAATGTCATACTCTTTTGGACCGAACAGCATCAGCTAGATGGCCTAAACATACAGTGACAGAGGGGCGCTGTTTTGCTCACTCGGATGCTTTCTCCGGTGAGATAAATTCAGCCTCTTGCGAATTGAAGGAAAATTATGAAACACAGAGAGACGAAAGAAAAATAATTGTATGTCTTTTTTTCGAATTGTCACATTTTTTGGGGGGGGAAGCTTGGCTTCCCTTGGCATCCATGAATACACACCACTGTGTGCTTCTCAGAATGCATCTCTCCCTCCTCCGTGAGCACAGTGGGGAGTGAGAGTGACTTGCTCACACAGCAGCCGACAGTGAAACAGGGACAGGAAGATACTTTCATAGCAGAATCAACATAATACATAAGATGTTACTGTTGACCAAATAATGGTTTCAGAACAATCTACAGGAATGTTGAGTAGCAAAATCACCGTAAATTACAGACATATGCAAAATGTTCGGTAAGAGGAAGGCAATGTCAGTGTTGGTAATTTTCAGTTTATCATCTGGGGTCTTCTATACAGTAGTTGCTTCATTTTAATGTCAAAATATGACTTTTTTGTTCAATAGAGGTAATTACATACATCTTTAAATGCACTAAGTAATATAATAGGCTAATTCATTTGGGTTCAACACCTGAGGAAGTGGAAACTCAAAACAAATGACTTAGATCACTAACTCTAAATATAATACCCACTGCTAGCCATGTTTTCATCCAACCGTAGATGTTATGTCCTAAAACACTTTGCAGTTCTAGGCTACTAACCATGAGGCCTATAGGCAACTCAATATTGGGAAAGTGTCCTTAATGTTTTGTACAGTCAGTGTATATATCTCAAAGCCATATCAAATAGCTTGGTTGAAAAATAGTTGCTATTGAGCTGAATATTGAGAGTTGAGAAATAACAATGATACCTACAGAGAGCTGAGACCCTCACTTCGACAAGAACAAGGAAACTAAGCTTTCAAAACTGCATTTTGAGCGAATGGGGGGGAGGAGAGTGGCTCACTCATTACAGCAGCAGGCCCCAGCGAGGGCACTGGTATAACAGAGAAAGTGTGCAAAAATCCCCCCCCCAAAATTTGAGCAGCTCACCCAACAAAAAATTATCCAGCCCATCTGGCATTTGCCAAAATTGCCAGATGGCCAATCAGCCCATAGTAAGAAATATTTCATCAGACAAGTACAGTCATGGCCAAAAGTTTTGAGAATGACACAAATATTAATTTCCACAAAGTTTGCTGCTTCAGTGTCTTGATATTTTTGTCAAATGTTAATATGGAATACTGAAGTATAATTACAAGCATTTCATAAGTGTCAAAGGCTTTTATTGACAATTACATGAAGTTGATGCAAAGAGTCAATATTTGCAGTGTTGACCCTTCTTTTTCAAGGCCTCTGCAATCCGCCCTGGCATACTGTCAATTAACTTCTGGGCCACATCCTGACTGATGGCAGCCCATTCTTGCATAATCAATGCTTTGGAGTTTGTCAGAATTTGTGGGTTTTTGTTTGTCCACACGCCTCTTGAGGATTGACCACAAGTTCTCAATGGGATTAAGGTCTGGGAAGTTTCCTGGCCATGGACCCAAAATATCGATGTTTTGTTCCCCGAGCCACTTAGTTATCACTTTTGCCTTATGGCAAGGTGCTCCATCATGCTGGAAAAGGCTTTGTTCGTCACCAAACTGTTCCTGGATGTTTGGGAGAAGTTGCTCTCGGCGGATGTGTTGGTAGCATTCTTTATTCATGGCTGTGTTCTTAGGCAAAATTGTGAGTGAGCCCACTCCCTTGGTTGGGAATCAACCACACATGAATAGTCTCAGGATGCTTTACCGTTGGCATGACACAGGACTGATGGTAGCGCTCACCTTGTCTTCTCCGGACAAGCTTTTTTCCAGATGCCCCAAACACTTGTAAAGGGGATTCATCAGAGAAAATGACTTTACCCTAGTCCTCAGCAGTCCAATCCCTTACTTTTTGCAGAATATCAGTCTGTCCCTGATGTTTTTCCTGGAGAGAAGTGGCTTCTTTGCTGCCCTTCTTGACACCAGGCCATCCTCCAAAAGTTTTCGCCTCACTGTGCACTCACACCTGCCTGCTGCCATTCCTGAGCAAGCTCTGTACTGGTGGTGCCCCGATCCCGCAGCTGAATCAACTTTAGGAGACGGTCCTGGCGCTTGCTGGACTTTCTTGGGCGCCCTGAAGCTTTCTTCACAACAATTGAACCGCTCTCCTTGAAGTTCTTGATGATCAGATAAATGGTTGATTTATGTGCAATCTTACTGGCAGCAATATCCTTGCCTGTGAAGCCCTTTTTGTGCAAAGCAATGATGATGGCACGTGTTTCCTTGCAGGTAACCGTGTTTGACAGAGCAAGAACAATGATTCCAAGCACCACCCTCCTTTTGAAGCTTCCAGTCTGTTATTCGAACTCAATCAGCATGACAGAGTGATCTCCA
The DNA here is from genome assembly GCF_901001165.1 of Salmo trutta. Classification (NCBI taxonomy): domain Eukaryota; kingdom Metazoa; phylum Chordata; class Actinopteri; order Salmoniformes; family Salmonidae; genus Salmo; species Salmo trutta. Next base: position 29,727,438 of record NC_042992.1, on the reverse strand, counting down.
GCCTTGTCCTCGTCAACACTCACACCTGTGTTAACGAGAAAATCACTGACATGATGTCAGCTGGTCCTTTTGTGGCAGGGCTGAAATGCAGTGGAAATGTTTTTTGGGGATTCAGTTCATTTGCATGGCAAAGAGGGACTTTGCAATTAATTGCAATTCATCTGATCACTCTTCATAACATTCTGGAGTATATGCAAATTGGCATCATACAAACTGAGGCAGCAGACTTTGTGAAAATTAATATTTGTGTCATTCTCAAAGCTTTTGGCCATGACTGTACAAAAGAATTAAACATATTATTGGCACAATAAAGAGAAGACATTTAACTGCCTGGTTATATGTGTGGCATTATCACCATAAGCATTGCTTAAAACCTCTTAGATGTTAAGAACTCGATATGGGACCAGTTCAACTGACATTTTGGTGTACAAAGCGCTATGTGAACGACAGAAAGACCCAGCTGTCTGCTCTTCCTCTGAGCAAGTGTGCCCAGTCCGTTGTTGTGTTTTCATCTCACTGTGATATTCTCAACACTAAATCATAATACCACTATTTTTTTATTTAACCTGGTAAGTTGACTGAGAACACATTCTCATTTACAGCAACAACCTGGAGAATAGTTACAGGGGAGAGGGATGAATGAGCCAATTGGAAGCTGGGGATGATTAGGTGGCCATGATGTAACAAGGGCCAGATTGGGAATTTAGCCAGGACACCAGGGTTAACACCCCTACTCTTACAATAAGTGCCATGGGGTCTTTAGTAACCACAGAGAGTCAGGACACCCATCCAATAGACAGCACCCTACACAGGACAATGTCTCCAATCATTGTCCCTGCCCGTTGGGATATTTAGTCCAGAAGAAAGGGTGCCTCCTACTGGAGTCACTCCAACACCACTTTCCAGCAGCATCTGGTCTCCCATTCAGGGAGCAACCAGGATCAACGCTGCTTAGCTTCAGAAGCAAGCAAGCGGTGGGATGCAGGGTGGTATGCTGCTGGCATTTCTCTTGGTCACAAACAGACAAAATCACTTAGTGCATAAAGCCGAAGTAGTAGCGAGTCTGCACACATTTGAATGGTGTGTCTGCGCACCTCAGTGGCCATTTCATTAAAAAGATTCTGTCGACAGTTGTATGAAATAGTGCCAATATTGTGCTGACTCTGAGTATGATCAGATTTATTTTACAGATTTATTTTACAATTATGTGAAATCTTATAGGAAGCCATTTATAATTAGATGTATCATTTTAGTTGATCTATATTTAGAAAGCATTTCAGTCATTTCAAGATATTTGTATTTGAGCTTGTGTCCTCAAAGGTGAGTACACCTCAGCAGTTTATTCACTTTTTTGGGGGCCAGAAAGTTGAGATCCAGACCTTTGTAAAACTATTACCAGTTATTGGTTATGGCCATCTCTTATGGCCTCACCTCAAGCAAACAGAGACCATCCAGCCATAAAACACCAGTGCAAGGGTCATTTCTGGGTCATATGGCTAGTACTTACACAAAGACGCTTCCGCAACCTGGGTGAAGGGGTGATTGAGGCGTGCTGGTGGAGTGATGTTGTTGTTGTTCTGAATAGTATCTTATAAAATCTTTGTTTTTGTGGCTGATAGAATCAAGGCTTCTAGTGTGGGGGATGAATTCCAATTCACTTCAACTCCATAATATAAGTGGACATGCCATTCAAATGTGATGATGCTTATAACGTTGCAATTTACTGTAACTTATCCTAACTGCGGCCTGACTCACTGGTAACAGTACTACGGGTCCATAGCTACAGTATACTCGTGATTCACCATTGAGACATTTTACATAGATTAGTTGCTGAATCAGCAAGTAGTCAAATGGTATGAGTACTATTTACAATTGAAGTACTATTAACTAAGTACGCTATTATGGTGAAATGGCTTTGTGCCTGAGGAAGAACTGCAAGCTGGTCAGCTCAAGATTGTAATTCTTCTACGGCCACAAAGTCATTTCACCATAACATACTTCTACTAAACTTCTAATTAAATCTAGCCATTCACTTATTACGTTTATTTTTGCTCTCATTGTCATTCAAGTAAAAAGACATTTAGAATCAGAGAGATTTGTGGCTTACGATAAACCTCCTCCATATAGTGACTAATCTTCGATCAATGATGGGTCAAATGAAATCCCAGACATCCATTGACAGTGTGAATATAAGAATATATGATAAAAAAAAAAACAATAAAGAATTGGATCTTACTTTGACACAAGGTATATCTCCCCATCTATCAGATAAGGACGCATAATTAAAATGTCACCTACCTTAGAGAACTAGAGCTTTGATGGAGATTTAAACCCACAACTCAATTACTTCTGTAGTTTTTCAACAAATGTTGATGAAAAAACTGAGCTGAAGTAGAGACGCGAGAGATGACACACTGTGCCGTAATTTTGACAACGCAATTAAAGGTGCATAATATCTGCCGGGGCCTTTCGATTGCCTCAATTTGGAGGCCCCAAGATGATAAAGAGTCCCATGGACGGTATTTGAGGATAATAGATGCATAGCAAGTTCATTAGTGATCAGAAAAAGAAGCACTTTTAAAGATATTTGACGATGGACTAAAATGATTAGAAACAATATTCTTTGTTGTTAAGATCTTAGACTAATGTGAAGCCTAGTTGTTTGAAGGTTAATATTCGCACAGAGAGAACACAAACAAAATCAAGTCTCCGGTGATTGCTTGTGCGTCTTCATATTATTGGGCTCATTAAATTGATGGGTTGATTAGTAATAATTACACCACAATAGAAAAACATTTACTGTGTCATTATTCAATGTCGACTTTAAACATGTTCGTGTTTGCCATGTTTTGTGCTATTTTTGCATTTAGCCTTGTTGTAGGCCTAATACCTCTTGTTTTTGTCATTGTTTAACATTTTTCTCCCTAACCAGTTTTTCTACTTTGTTCGAAAAAGGGAATCGTTCAAAAAATCTCCTACTTTTCCTGAAGGGATTTTTTCAGCTGGGATTTTTAGGCATTGAAAAAGTAGTCCATCCACATCTGCACTCACTCAGCACTCTGACCTTAGCATCTCTGTGGTTATTCTGATGAAACAGATTTTGATGAAAACTGTATTATCATGCCAAAGAATATTGTTATTTCTTTCTTCTGTGGTACATACAGAAGCGTGAAACTATTTCAGTAACCGATAGGTAAGAATAACAGAGTCAATATGGCCATGGGCAGGAGTCGCCTTTACTACTAATGTGTGCCCCATGCTAAACACACACGCACACGCACACACACACACACACACACACACGCACACGCACACGCACACACACACACACATACATACATACATACATACACATACACAAGCACACACACACACACACACACACACACACACACACACACACACACACACACACACACACACTGATATTGTCTGATACTGCAGTGAGAGACCAGTCTGTAACAAACGTGCCACATAACTCAAACTTTTGTATAAAGCATTCCTTGATGTTAATGGGAGATATGTGGAGTTACGAGATTACCAGTCAAGAGTCGACTTTAATTATGAAGGAGAACATTTTAAATAACTTAAGATAAAATGAGAGTAATGTGAACGCCACTGTAGCTCACTCAGATAGAATTCAGACAGTGTCTCAACAGAGGTGATTTCTCTCTCTCTCTCTCTCTCTCTCTCTCTCTCTCTCTCTCTCTCTCTCTCTCTCTCTCCTCTCTCTCTCTCTCTCTCTCTCTATTCAATTCAATTCAAAGGGCTTTATTGGCATGGGAAACATAATGTTTACATTGCCAAAGCAAGTGAAATAGATAATAAACAAAAGTGAAATTAACAATAAAACATTAACGGTAAAGATTACACTCACAAAAGGTATAGAGACATTTAAAATGTCATATTATGGCTATAACGATGTGAAAATAGTTAAAAGTACAAAAGGGAAAGTAAATAAACATGAACATGGGTTGTATTTACAATGGTGTTTGTTCTTCGCTCTCTCTCTCTCTCTCTCTCTCTCTCTCTCTCTCTCTCTCTCTCTCTCTCTCTCTCTCTCTCATATACAGCTGTGTCTCAGGACAGACCAGGGCTCTGGGACAACCTTTGGAAAACCTTTCTAGCGTCGCTGAATTAAGTGCCATATTTCACATTTCAAATTACCAGCCACTGACATGCACACTACTTCCCTCTATTCCTCCCCTCCTTTTGTTGTCTTTGACAAGTGCACTGCACCGCCAATTAGCACTTTTCTGCCATTAAGCAGAAAAGCCAAGCAGTGAAATGTTTGTCTTTCTCAGCACAGCTAGACTGTACTACAGTTTCTCAAACAGATAAAACAGCGCTCAAAAACGGTTTATTGCTAATTAGTTTGCGAAGGACATTTTATATTGTAATGAGACAAGTGGAATTAGACATCGGGCTCTCTTGCCGTACAGCATTTACTGCAATTTATATATTATATATATTGAACTTATTTTACAGGTGTTGAGAAAATGAGAACGGCGCGTCCCTCAAAAAACGACATTCTAAAGTGAGCTTGCACTTCTTGCATAGCGGTTTCCAACCATGCAACACCCAGGCAGCAGCATATTTTGGCATATTTGAAATGATGGCATTGAGTGTCATTCTATTTCCATGGCCATTTCCTACTGTCAAGTAGGGGCACAAGCCTCTCTATTCCTAGAGAGGCTCATGATGAGCTAGGGTGTTGGGATGGGATTGAGAATTGGCTTAAACCTTGAACTACGCTTCCGAGGATCGCGGGTTCAAAACCAGTTTTAGTCACACAACCTTTTTCTGTTTAACCCTATCCCAAACCTGAACCCTAACCTTAACCACTCAGAATGAATGCCTAATGTTAACCATAATGCCTAAATTTAACCAAAATCTCATAATAAATTCCTAAATTTAAGTAACCATTGAGGTTAGTTTCGGTTTCACTTTTGCACAGTCTGATTTACAGCTAACACACAAAAAATATGACATAATTAAAAAGGCAACACACTCCATAACCTACCGACTGCAGCACAGGCGGCCCCACACGCAATAATTAAAAGGGCTAGCCATGATATATCTCTGTTGCTTTAGTTACTGAACATGCCAGTAGTATTGAATGGTCAGTCTTATAAGAATAAGTGACTCGTACCTGATGAAATATTTGAATCTGACTGCAGTTGATAATATTGATAATATTCATTTAATTGCTTTGGGATTCGGTTGAAGAATTATTTCTCACTACTATTGATGTTCCAAATGGAGAAAATACCAAAATCAACCTTAACAGATTATTGTCTTTTATGTAACTAAAATGACTGTATTCTGTACTGGCCGGCCCATGTAGTTTGAGGAATGTATTTATGAATGGGAACCTCTTAATTAGGGCCTCTGTTTCCTCCCTAGTCATATTGAGGGATGGACCTCACAACGTTCATTAATGATAATCAGCAAGAGTGATCACATGGCTACAGAACCTGTCTCTGAGGACCTGATACTTGAAAAGAAGCCTTAAATCACACAGAGGAATTCTTAATTGCAAAAATGTACCAGCCACTTCGCTAACAACTTCATTGGAAAAACCTTTAAAAGG